>NC_041359.1:10660112-10837612 GCF_900634415.1 Cottoperca gobio | reverse complement strand
ATTCACCAGATTAGACTGTGGTGTGTGTGTATGTGTGCGTGTGCGTGTGCGTGTGTGTGTGTGTGTGTGTGTGTGTCAGCTACAGGCAAAACACTTTCAGGGCAGCGTGCCGATCAGGCAACAATTTCTTTGCGTGCCTCAGTGGGAACACAGTACATCATGTTTGTTTCCATCTCTTACACTTGAGGATGAAAATTGTTGACCAGTTAGTTGATGAAATGCGTGTTGTTCTAGTCTACATCAAAGTGAAACCAAAGGTTCCTGACAAATGAGCCGAGTCTCCAAGTTAGCGAGGATCATCTCTTGCAGTCAGAGAAAGAGCTTCAAAATCTGAATTTATGACTTCAGGTTTTTTGATGCAGGTATCAAGAATGAAGCAGTTGGCTCTTTCTCTCTCCCTTATACTCTCCTGTTTGAGGACTGGGCATGTAGTCAGTTACATGATTAACATTTAATAGTCAATTAAATTGAACAGATAATAAAGTTATAATGGAGATAGGAGAATGTAGATGGTAACATTTTTACAATTTAGCGAGATGGATGGATAGCTCCTTAAAAGACAGCATTGAATGTAGCCTGGAGGCTGACACCATGATAGTGAGCTCTGAGTGTCTAGAGGGAGGATAAATATGAGTTTGAGCCTACATGTGGTAGGTTTAAAGATGATTTTTTTGGTAATGTGCAGTGTGACTTTTTGGCTGCTGTGTTTTTTTTGTGAGGGATTTGATTTCCCATGATGCATCTTGAATGTTTGTGAGTTTTCCCCTTGGGTAATGTAAATTTGTAATTTGATGGTTTCTCTTTTCTATTCTGCCCTTCCCCCCCCCCCTCCTTGTTTCAGAGCTCACTGACGAATCACGGCTGAGAAACCCAATGAATGAAGGAGGAGAAGAAGTGAAGAAGGAGAGAGCATATCAAATCTGTCCATTTCAATCCGTCCTCTGTCCTTCTCCTATCTATCCATCCATTTATTTATCCACCATCACTGAATAACCCCATCCTCTTTCCCACTCACCGTCCTTCTTGTTTTAGTGTATTATCTTGACATGTCACTCCAGAGTGTATGATGTGTTGATTTATTGTCATGTTGCGCCGGCACACCCCTGCTGTCGCTGAAATAAATCCCAGTGATCCGGTGGTGATGAGACTGCAGGTTGTGTGTCTTGTGTGTGTGTGTGTGTGTGTGTGTGTGTGTGTGTTGTGTGTGTGTGTGGTGCTGATAGCTGTCTCTTGTCATGGCACGCTAATAATGCATCCACCACTGAAAATGGGGTCGTGTGCACTCTTCTGACAACGCTGTGCAGGCCCAGGGGCTTGATTGTGTGCCGTGCTCATGGTTTTCATTAAGTGAGCGAAGGGAAAGGAGAGTGAAGGAAATGAGGGATAAATGAAGTGGAGAACAGATTGCGCATGTATTAATGTGTTTGTGTGTGTGTTTGTGTGTGTGTTTGTGTGTGTGTTTCAGTTTGAAGTGTTTTTTCACTATAGTTAACCGGTGTACGTACGTGTCGTCACGTAGAGGTGCTTGTGTGAATGGATGCACATGAGCAACACGCTGGACAGGCCACATATTGTCCCTGCTAGCTGTGTTTCCATGGTGACAAGCAGCAAGGTGTGGAGGAACCTTCTAGATAACCCTGAAGGTCAGCTCACAGCACTACTCTGTACTCACACACTTTACCCTCTTCGTGTGTGTGTGTGTGTGTGTGTGTGTGTGCGTGCGTGTGTGTGTGTGTGTGTGTGTGTCTCAGTTAAGATGCATTTCCACTTATATATGGACATGGTTGGCCACCCTCGGAATGACAGAGGCTTGTTATCGCACGTACACACACACACACACATATACATATTGCACATACACACACAGTCCCTCGGCAGACACACACAGAATATTAATGGACTTATAATATGCTTTCATAGTTGTTCCTGCAAATAAATACACATTCACACAAGTGGTAGTCAATGTGAATGTCGTAGAGTGTATTTGTTAATGGTAGCTGTTCTATTGATCACAGTTTGACTCTCACTTACCATGGCATTGATCACAACATAGCATTCACAGCGCCACTGACCAATCCATACAATATATGCTCTATTATAGAAATCTGGTAAAGTGAAATACTGAGACCAATGAAATGGATTTAGGAGTGTGTGCCTGTGTGCGTCTGTCCGTCCAACCACAAACTCTACTTGCTCACCAGGGATTAGGCAGCTCTAACCCAACAGACATGATGCACATATCACCTATATTAAAGCTAGCACCATATTAGAGGTTTCAGCCAGTGACTCTCATATCGCTCCTCTCTCCCTGACATTTCTTTACAAATACCAGCCTCTATTCACTCTGTTATTGCCTTCTCCCATTCAGCAATTCTCTGATTAAACAAGCTCCTGAAAAGCCCAGACACTGCTATCTGCCATTTGGCTTTTATTAGAAACCCACCCCCTTTAATTAAATTTGCTGAATTACAAAAATTTCAAGGATATTTCACCAATATATGGGATAAGAGAGCACAAAGGGTGGGAAAACGGAAGACTGGGCTTTATGAGATGTTTTGAATGTGATTTGGCGGTGAAATGAGATGACACAATTTTTTGTTTTTTTAAGGGAGCTGCGGTTTATTCGATCTGAGTCACCTCGCCATCATCAGCTGAAACTTTCAGTGCCTAATAACTTTTTTTTTTTTTTTTCCTTAAAACTGGATTTATTTTTCGCTCCTTCCTTCTCCTCCGACTCTACTCTCAACTCTGCACCTTCAGTGTCATGCCTTGCTTTTCCCGCCTTATTACTGTGCAAGATTGGGGATTGAGGTTACCGTGGTAACCGGCCCAGCTTTGATTGGGAGAGACAGCTGCATGGTGTGAGGTTAGAAGATGGCTGCTCGTGCCTCGCAATGCGCCACTATTGATTTCCCGTCCTTAACAATTACTCGGCCCAGTTGACTACAACGGGCTACTTTAAAGTGCATAAAGCAGAAGGTGTGTGTGTGTGTGTGTGTGTGTGTGTGTGTGTGTGTGTGTGTGTGTGTGTGTGTGTGTGTGTGTGTGCAACTAACATACAGTAATTGTCTGTTTTTTTCCCACCTGCTTAAGTGCAAGTGTTTATCTGAAAAACGATTCTTTGAGTTGTTACCGGAGCTTTAACCTCTCAGACTTCTTGTAGCTCGAGCTGACAGACATGTTTGACAACCAAAGGAGCCTTACGTATACGTTTGAGCAGCCCTGCGCCGTCTCCTTTGTTCAGCTCTTGAAACGCTGTTTTCTTTTTCATCCAGCTGAGGAGGTGTCAGCAAATGAGAGGTGGTGTCAGACTTTGACAAACCGCTGCCCTTTGTAAAGACTTAATGAGGATCAATTCAAGTAAAGTTAGACACTTGTAGAATGCCCACGCCGTCAGACACACGCACACATTCTCACACATATACTTATTTTTGGAGTTCACCCACTGCTAGAGTCTTTTGCCCTACACTTCTTGCTCTCCCTCGCTGTTTCCCTCTCCTCTTTTCTTCTCTCTTCCCTCAGCCAACTTGGCATTGCATATGTGAGAAGTCGACAGTGAGCCTAATTGGATCTCCGTCAATGACAGTCACCATTCTGTTTCTGCACGCAGCACACGCTCAAATAGAGCTCTATAGCTAATTGAATAGTCTTTTATTAAACTCTGTTAATGTGAACTGGAACTGGCTGTTGGTGAATTGAATTAGACCCACCACCACAATCACCAACCGTAAACATAAACACACGCAGCTCCGTGAAGCCGTTGGATGGATGGACTCAGCACGGAGGGTGGAAGAAGAGGTGAAAACAGGAGAGTGAGAGGTGAGTGTTTAGGTACATTCATTGTAATGTTCACTGTGTGAAATGTTCATGGGCCACCGTATCACAACTAAATGATGATTAAGTTGAGTCAGTTCAGATGTGTGCAGTTTGGTTACTCATCACAGGAGTAATCGGTTACATTACATCAACAGTTAATCGAACTCCTGGTGAGACATCAAACAACCTAAGCCCCAATGTTAAGTGACGGAGCATTACTAGGATTAGTAAATGTGATGTAATGGTTTACAATACTCATTACAGTTACCTGGTAAAGGCCCTGTCGCACATATCCGTATGGCAGAAACGTATGCTGGTGTATACAAAATATCGGCAATAGGTTGATATAAATTATGGGTAAGTTGTGATCGTTTGAAGGACGCAGACGATACGCCGAACACGCCAGACATACGGCCCTGTCACACAGTTCCATATGGCAGAAACATGCCGAGTAGCTCAAAATGTGTCAGAGTCCAAATACGTCCAACTTTTCCACAGCGGTGTTGTAGCTGACGTATACATAACGAATATATAACTAATTATTATACGTATGTCAAACCTATTGATAGCGTATCATTTACTTATTTAAAACGTATCAGAGCGTCTGGACAACGGAGCTGGAAAAGTGCCATCTGGTTCACGTCATGCTGATGCTGGAGAACAGAATGTACTCTTGTCGCAGCCGCTCAGCATCCTCCATGCTCTCTGATGATGGTTGATGTGTCCATCAAGACGTGCTGTGAAGAAGTGAGGATGAGCTACTCACAGGGACCCTATATACTATATTCAAACCCCAATAAGCTCCCAAAACGCTATCTGAACGCTAGCTGTACTGTAGAAACACGTTTATATGTTACTCCTTACTACTTATACCTTACCTTATATCTACGTACACCAGCGTGTTGCCGATATTTTGTATACGCCATATTTTGTATACGTTATGCATTCGTTGGGCATTCGTCTGATACATTTTGTATTAGTAAGTGATACTCTATCAATAGGTTAGACATGTGTATCTGTATACGTCCACTTTTCTGATCCGACCCGATGAAAAGTTGGACGCATTTGGACTCTGACACATTGTGAGCTATTTTCGTATACGTTTCCGCCATACGGATATGTGTGACAGGGCCTTGAGCCGTTTGTGCCCAAATAATCACAATAAACTTCTGATGAACTTCAGACAAAACAAAACAAAACTATCAGCATTGTAAGATACCGCTAGTAAGTAGGGAGATGTGTTTTTGTGTGTCGTTATTTGGGTGAAAGAACCCTTTTAAGTTGTATACTAAGTGGCAGACACCTTTTATCTGGCAGACTTGATCAGCAGTGGATGTGGGTCAGAAGTTTGCCTTCCACACAACTCTGATCCTCTTATTTCCCATGAAGTCAGAACTAAGTGAGATTCAGCCTTCTTTCACAAGTCCCACATTTCCACAGGTTCCGTTCTCTTAATGCAGTGTTCACTTTTTGCCACGCCCGGATCAGTGATGTCACCATAAGTTTAGTCTTTGAGCGCATTCAGATTCACATTGAATAAAGCTGCTGTTTCAATGTTCTTACCTTTCAAATGAAAAGCCTGAAGGGGTGGGACAAGAAGTGGAAAAAGTAAATAATGTTGAAAGTTGTTATTTTTAGTAGTGTTTGCTGATTATGATGCCTATTCTCAGATTGTGGCCTGGGAGAAGAAGATATTGCAAACAAATAAATAATGCAATGTATTAGCATCCTGGGCTATTAAAGCCCCTCCTTTTTCCTCCTCAGGGACAGAGAGTAACACCTGTGCTGCAAATATCTGGAAATGACATTATGTGATTTATGTTTGGACAGTTATCCAATAACAATAAACATATGCTGCCAAAACGCAAAATGGGTCTCAAACTTCAAGGTACATCTGCAATAGTTTTAATGTTGTGTAGGGTTTACATGTATTGAAATGACTCCCCGTCACGTTGCACTTCATGGTCGCTGTATTGAGTGTACTGTCTCCGTTTGACCCCCAGGGAGACCCACTTTCTGTTTCATCCAGCATCCACAGACAAGACAGACAGAGACACAGAATACAAAGGGTGGTGCGACTTTAGAGAGAATGTGGAGATAACCGGAGGGGCCCTGAAGCAGCAGGGGACCTGACCCAAGTGTGTGGAGTGAAACTCAGCCTGACACGACATGTCACTGGGGGTGGAGCAGTTCAAGAACCCGACAGTGTCATGGCTGACACTGGAGAAGGAGACGAGCCTCGGAATGAAGGGAGCAAAAAAGGAAAGCAGAAGACTGAACAAACCCAATACTCCAGTGAAGACCGAGAGTAAGGAAAGAGAACAATGGAAAGAGGTCAAGGTTATTCAGGACAAAGTATTTCATCTGGGATCAGGGGGGCAGAGAGAGACAGGGTGGGTGGGGTTACACGAGGAAGGTAGGGAAAAGAGAAGAAGTCTGAGAGAAAGTCCACTGAGGCCTGTTGAGGCAGCTTGAGGAAGATAGCTCCGTCCTTTCTGTTTTATTATATTACACTGGTGGATAAAAAGAATCCGACATCCTCTAAAGTCATTACAGCCCAGTAAGACTGGCTCAGAGGGCAACGCAGCTCCTTAACCCTGCTCAGCACATGCCTGGATGTGTGTGCGTCTGTCAGAGGGTGATTGAATGAGAGAAAGGGCGTGCTCACGTCTGAAAGACAGAGCAGGCCTGTTTGTGTTTGTGTGTGTGTTCGTGTGCGTGCACACACATTCACCAAACCAAAGTGGCACATCACTTAATCCTTCCCCAGTAACTAGGATAAGCCACCATTCTTATCTTTCCTTCTCCCCCCTCCTTCTTTCTCTCACTCTCTTTCCTCGGGAAACTATTGTCCCTTTTCCAGTCATACCCTCCACATCCCCTCCTTCTTTCATTCTTATTATTACCCTCCTCAGCCCCAGACTTTAATGCCTCATTATTCTGTATTTAGGGCCTGGAATCTTCTCTTGCGCCGGCAGTAGGGCTAACATGGATTCTGCATTTCTTTATTGCCAGGCTGTGCACAGGATTTGAGAGCAGCTTTCCGGGAGAAGAGGGATTTTGCTGCCATCGACATTCATGCTGCCGGCTTCTGACAAGTTGTGATATTTTGATATTATGCCAGGAAGTGTCGTGACCACTACCCTCGGGAATGAAGCAACAGGTATAGGAGTATATGAGGTTACGTTGAGTTGTAGGTAAATGTGTGGTTTGTTTTTAAAATAACCAACAGTTTAAGTGTAATGTATCAGTCACTATCCTTACCCTCTCCGTGCATATACACTTTAATGTTAGGTGCCCTCGTGTCTGGGTTTACCAATAATAACATATCCATTTGAAATCAAACCAGCTTTGAAAACCAGAAAAGTGTCTCATTGGAGAAAAAATATTAATACAGTTGACTTGCTTTAACAACTTCAACTCACACCTCCGGCGGAGCTTTTCAGACATCCCTGTGGAGATTGGGGGCATTGAACCTGAGTGGGCAATGTTCAAAACGTCTATTGCTGAAGCTGCGGTGAGGAGCTGTGGTCTCAAGGTCTTAGGTTCCTCAAGGGGCGGTAAACCTCAAACACCGTGGTGGGGGACCATCGTCAAGTTACCTGTTGGAGGTCACTGAGGTAGTCAAACAACTCCACAGTAGGCAAAGCCGCAGGGGTTGATGAGATCCGTCCAGAATTGCTGAAGGATTTGGGTGTTGAGGGGCTGTCTTGGTGGACATGCCTCGTCAACATTGCGTGGAAGTCTGGGACAGTGCCTAGGTGGTGGTTCCCTTATTAAAAAATGGGGACCAGAGAGTGTGTGCCAACTACAGGGGTATCACAGCCTCCCTGGTAAAGTCTACTCCAACCTCTGATTGAAGAGGAACAATGAGGATTCTGTCCTGGTCGTGGAACAACGGACCAACTCTTCACTCTCGCAAGGATCCTGGAGGGGGCCTGGGAGTACGCCCATCCGGTCTACATGTGTTTTGGGGATCTGGAGAAGGCGTATGACCGGGTCCCCCGGGTGATACTGTGGGAGGTGCTGCGGGAGGGGTCACCTTCTGAGGGCCATCCAATCCCTGTACGCCCAAAGCGAGATTGTGTCCGGATACTCGGCAGTAAGTCGGACTTGTTCCCAGTGAATGTTGGCCTCCGCCAGGGCTGCACTTTATCACCAATCCTGTTTGTGATATTCATGGACAGGATATCGAGGCGTAGTCGTGGAGGAGAGGGGTTGCAGTTCGGTGGCCTGAGGATCTCATCGCTGCTCTTTGCAGATGACGTGGTCCTGATGGCAGCATCGGTCTGTGACCTTCAGCAGTCACTGGATCGGTTCGCAGCCGAGTGTGAAGCGGTTGGGATGAGGATCAACACCTCAAAATCTGGCCTGGGAACGCGGGCCTCGGGAAGTTTTGGGTTCCTTACTGGAGCTGCTGCCCCCGCAACCCGACCCCGGATAAGCGGTAGACGATGGATGGACTTGCCTTAAATATTTTTATATCAATTCTGACAAACTTTCAAGTTTAAATAAATGTTGTTTAATTCCAAAGTTCGTTTTTAACCAACACAAACTCATACATGAGGGAACTATACAAAATGACCATGATAACATCATTAAACTATTGTACTTTACTCTAAATGACAAGATAAGAAATTGGTGCCAGCATTAGATTTAATTTCATCCATGTTCACCGTGAATATGCTTTGATTCCCCTTCACTCTTTTTGCTCAATTTCCATAGTCTTTTATTTTTCTGAGATTTGCCCTTAACACTTATTTAGTGAAATGATTAGGGCACTTAGAGGACTCAAATATTGGACTACCAATGTGACTTTTTGTTATTAACATTTAATTGTTGACTGCTCAATTCCATGCATGACACCCTTGCCAAGCTTTCTTTAATTCTCTACCAATTTTTGCAGTTCTCAGTTCAGATTTAGAGTGTAAGGTGTGGGGGTGTCGTTAATTTGTAACATTATAATACAGGCAGTGTGATCCCCTGAGAGTCTTTATCTGAAATTAACGACACCGGTATAAAGGAGTAGAGATATGGCCATTTTTAAGTGAAAAGCGGCCATTACCTTTTAGAGGGCATATCGTTCAGAGGATAATGGAATGCATTTCTCAAGAAGATGACTGACAAAATACGGCAAATGTTGTGTAGGATGTAGGATGGACTTGTGCTTACACAAAGGTGTTTTTACCTGATCCTGATCTGCACTTGAAGCTGGTGTGAAGAGCCTGCCGTCATTACAAGGGTCCAGATGTGATGAGTAGTTCAAAGGTGGATAACGGCACACTTTCTGAGAGTCTCTCCTCAAATATATATATATATATATATATATATATTCATGGCTCATTTCTACACATAAAAAGAGATAAAAGCAACTGGGCAGGCTCTTTGCTTGAAGCATACTGTCCCCTTAAGACTACCATGGTCCGGCGGTTACACTGACTATTTCACACACACTAATTTTACCTTCTCAATACTCACCTGTCACTCATGCACTTGCACACAGATGTAGTGTCAATAATGGCATGGTGCTGTTTGTATAATGATCCTATCTTACCGGATTGACGGGGCGCTATCGGCTTTGTCTGTCACACAAAGAGAAGAGAGGCAGTGTGAGTACAAGCGGATCACCCCTCCACACACACACACACACCTAACCACTTATCATGGCGTCCTCCCATAGACTTCCTGTGTCAACAGAAGCTTTGATTAACCAGGGAAAGGCACTGGCCTTTGTATAACTTGGACAAAAGCAGAGTAACATGGTGAATTTCTATTGATGACAGCACACTGCAAGTTGTAGCAGTGAAATGATGTGTTACGGCCTGGCACAGCATGACCGCTGTAAAAAGAATATTTGATTTAAATGCATCAAATAATTATTTCCTTTCAACCCGGCAGCTGCTTTGTTTTTCAGCTTGTTTGTGATTATTACTCTGAAAATGAAAATTTCTTTTTCTTTAAACTCCATATGTGCCGTCTCTCATCTTGTAACTTCAGCTAAGAATCATCTAGAGAACATAAATTAAACACAGCCAATTTCCCTCCCCACTGACAGTGTGATTTTACCTTAAACTTCCAATTAGCTGCCTTCACTTAAGCTATCCATCACTCTCAAGAAACTCTTTTGCTACCCACCACATGATGTACATCAGCCACACCGTGATCAATTTAACTCTGGTGATAGGCATGTGGGCTGTATCTATCAAACCCGGGTATTTATGACAGCAAAAGGAAATTAATATTTAGCTGCTTTCATGCACTGGGCCGAATGTGACGTGATGTCTGTGAGTGCACATGAGTTTGAGGATGCTGTGTGTGTGCTCACTCCCCTGAAGGCAGGCAATGTATGTGTGTCGTAGCAGATAAGTGACAGGGTTAAGGACCTCTGAATGATGCCCTCTGCCTCTTTACCTGCTGGCAGGGTGTCTGCCAGGTGATAAGCTGGCCAGTGCCAACAGGGTAACTGCATGCCAATCAGCAATGGCCTGCAGGTCATGTGTGGTCAACTTTTGTTAGAGAAGCATGGTGAGAAGCTGTAGTGTGGACTCTGTTATGTTTTAATGAACTATATGCAAGTTTAACTGCGTATTATACTCATGTGGGACGTAGTTGTCGGATGGAGGCAGATAACTGATTTTGACACATGCTCTGGTATGAGAGGACAGGGAGTGTGTGTTGTTGAGGCATCAATGAAAGCTTTGTTCTACCCATAGATGGCAGCATTACACTCAGAGTCCTTCGTGCCTGTGTCACACCCTTCATTCAACCCTTTCATTGCAGCACAGCAAAGACTTTCTCTGTGACACTGCTGGGAAATTTGCTTTTCACCTCATAATGAGATCAACACAGGTTGTAGTCTCTTTATACTGCTCTCAGTTTCCTGCTCAAGGAAACAGAGGCAGGCCAGGTTCCCTGCTGTTATGAGGCTGCTTAGGACACCAGGTCAAATTTAGAAAGATCTTAATTAAACTGTACTATTTAAAGCCTTTATTAAAATCCCCCCTTGTTTTGTTAGTAAATTGCAGGTAGAGTCACTTCATTAAAGTCATCATTACATTACAGTTCATTTAGCTGACGCTTTTGTCCATGCAAAAAATCATGACGATACAACTCCGAACAGCAAGAATCTTGAAGTACATTAGCTTCAAATAGGTGAAATCTTTTAAGTGCAGAATAACAGCTTTACACAAGCCAAACCAAGTGCAACATACAGAAACAATAGAATACGAATTCAACTATTAGCTACAAATAAGCCTAACCAATATAAGTGCATTTTTGTATGCACATTTGTGTATGTACAGTCGAAACAGGTGAGTTTTCAGTCTGCGGCAGAAGGTGTGAAGACTGTCTGCTGTCCTCGCATCACTGTGGAGGTCGTTCCACCATTTTGGAGCCAGGATAGCAAACAGGCGGGTTTTATTTGAGGGGAATCTGGGTCCCACTCGTAGTGAGGGAGTGGCGAGCTGATTGGTCGACGCAGAGCGAAGTGAACGTGCTGGGGTGTATGGTTCGACCATGGCCTGGATGTAGGAAGGGGCTGATCCATTCACAACACGGTAGGCCAGCACCAGAGTCTTGAAGCAGATTCGGGCCGGAGCGGAGGAGCGGTGCTGTGTGGGAGAACTTGGGTAGATTGAAGACCAGTCGGGCTGCTGCATTCTGGATCAGCTGTAGAGGTCAGATGGCACATGTAGGCAGTCCAGCCAGGAGGGAGCTGCAGTAGTTAAGGCGTGAGATGACAAGAGCCTGGAAGGAAAAGGAGCTCGGTTTTGTCAAGGTTGAGTTTCAAGTGATGTGTGGCCATCCACCGAGAGATATCAGCCAGACAAGCCGAGATCCGTGCCTCCACCTGAGTTTCAAATCTGGGAAAAGACAGAATCAGTTGTTAATAATAATAATAATAATACATTTTATTTATAGAGCGCTTTTAAAAGGTACTCAAAGACACTTTACAGGTGCATATAACATTAGAAATTACGTTAAGAAAAACAGGACAACAACATTTAAAATACATAGAAGTAATTACACATTAGAAGCAGATCTGAATAGGTGGGTTTTTATTTGAGATTTGAGTGTCATCTGCGCAGCTGTGGTAGGAGAAGCCGTGAGAGTGAATGACAGAGCCAATTGAGTTGGTGTACAGTGAAAAGAGGAGGGGACCCAGGACGGAGCCCTGAGGTACCCCGGTGGTGAGTTGACAGGGGTCCCCTCTCCAAGTTACCCTGTAGGTGCGATCCTTTAGGTAGGATTCGATCAGGGAGAGAGCATCTACTACTTGTAAGTTTGTCACTTACAGTGTTGATCAGTGTTGTAGTGTTTGAGGCTAAATTTGCTCCCTCCCAAACAACCATTCAAATCCCCAATTCTGTCACTCTACTGTCTCTGATAACTATTTATGGGGGGGGGGGGGGGGCACCCCCGCACGGCTAAGAAATAGTCCTATACATAACCCTCGTAAAACATAATGTGTTGTTTTTATAATTTTCTTTTTGTATGGATGATCTAAATATTAGAAATTGTTGAGCTTTACAGGTGCTGGTGAGAGATTGTGTTGTGCTTGGACAGAGCCAGACTAGCTTACAGTCTTTATGCTAAGCTAAGTTAACCATCTGCAGATTCCAACTACATTTAGGACCAATCTTCTTACCCTCTGCAAGAAAGCAAAGAAGTGTGTTTCCCCAAATATTGAACTACTCCAATAAACCAGAGGACTGATCGGCACACACACCACAGCCTTCATAAACTGGGTCACACAATCTGTTGTACAGATGCCTCTACATTCTGTTTACTATCACGACCCATGAAATTTTTATCTGTATGTTTGTGAGTGTTTTCACTGCGTGACACAGGTCGCTATCCCTCTTTCCCGTCATGCCCTCGCCATACAGCACCTGGTATGTCTGTGTTGTGTGCGAGATACTCATTTCATGGTTCATTTGTCGCCTCACAAGCTCCGTTAATAAACAAGACCCTTTGTTGCCGCTGTCTCTCTGACACCTCTCTGTATGTGTGCTGGCTGTCAGACGACTTGTCTTCAACGCTCGCATAGGATTAGGTGAAGCGTCATGCTCATCAACATCATGCCGTGGCGTCGATGGTGAGGGAAAATATCGTCAAACTCATTACCAACTTCACCATTACCCATTCAGGGATTATAACTTCTTCCACCAACAAATCAGTAAATCTTATTGTTCTCAGATTGTGCGACAATGGATTTTTGAATTGGAAAATGGTGCATTTTATAATCATGGGAAGCATGTTGAACTGGGGTTTTTCTGCCCGTGTTATCTGTCTGACCATGTGTCCGTCTATTTGTTTATGTATCTGTGATAAAAAAAGGATTACATAAGGATTGCTCAAGGGCAGGGTTCATCTCCCATTCTGCCCAGATTGCACCTGTGATGCGAGAGAACTGAAGCATGCACAAGAGAAGGTACATTTTTCCATTCACCCTCTCCTTTCCTAGCATTGTACGTCTTTCAAGGACCTCAGTGAGGTATCTTCCTTGCATTTCCCCCCAGAAACACGTTCTGTAAAATTCCTCTCTTTCGTAGGTTGTGAAACGTTTTGAGGAAGATGCACAAATAATCTGTTGGCATAAATGTGACTATAATAATAGCGATGATGATTGTGAGTAGTGTACGTTTTCTTTAACATGTTTTTTCAAATGTGTGTAATAAACAAAATCAGAAACATTCATGATGATGAACAGGATATCAAAGTAATTCAAATCATTTTCACTTTATGCCAAACTATTAAAAAGCAGTTTCCTTGGAGCTTCACATTGAATATTGAGTTTATTTTTTCCACTCAGACAGCATGAAGGAGTGTTTATATGTTGTGTTATTAAAAGGGAGAGAGCTGAGACAGTGACTAATTTATTTCCTTTCACAAACAGCAGCCAGTAATCACTGTTCTATGGAGCTGCTCACTCATCCATCCATAATGTTATCAAGACACATTATCTGTGTGTGTGTGTGTGTGTGTGTGTGTGTGTGTGTGTGTGTGTGTGTGTTATTGCAAGCCTTTATGTGTATTTTTAGGGACATAGAAAGCAGGTGTTAAAAATGCTTGTGTGGGCATTTCGGTGTGTGCAAGAGTGCACATTTGTGTTTCTCAGGATTTTAAAATGGCGTGTGCACCTCAGAGCTCCCTCCACACTGTATATATAAATGCAACACGTTCTCCCTGCAGCCTGTGGCTCGATCTCACATTGTCAGCTAGCGGAGGTCACACTCTAATGTGTGAACATCAGCCCCTCTGCCTGGTCTTGAAAGGCAGATGAAGCTTTCAGCTTGGACAAGGCCAAAAAGACACATCTCCCAGTTGGTTTTACAGGGTCTGGCTTTCTGTGCTGCCACCAAAGGGCTTTATATGATCAATAAGTGTGATTTGCAGTGCTGTGGACATTGTAAATATGTAAAAGTGCACCTAAAGGTGAACCACTGATGGTTTGGATTGAAACCTACAAGCCAGGGATGGATGCAGAAGGGATGATGGTCACAAACAATCGGAGGATCTTCAAAGAGTGATTAAAGATGAGTGTCAGGACCCTGACCTCGACTTCCACGTGACCCAAACTCTGTTTTACTGCCCTGCAGCCAGCTGGGAACTATACCTGTCGTCACCCATTAGATAGTATGGCAAAAAAAACACCAGAAGGTGTATTCATTCACTCTTTGACCTTTCTTTCCCCGACATATAAACATGATGTACAGTAGAGTCAGTAAACCTCTCCCCTTGAATTTCTCTTGTTTTTGATCAGCAGCTGCACTGACATGACATGGTTGGAGGTAATCCACTGTTGATAGACTGTAAGCCAAGACACACATATCAGCTGGAGGTAAGACTTGACTTTCAATGTGTATGTTTTTCCACAGGATTTACCATTTGCGCTTAAATCATTGTAGAACAAAACATGAAGATTTCTTAAGCTTGTTTTAATGGAACTGGAAGTGCAAAGATGCTAACTCATTTCCTGGTTTTGGAACTTATTCCTGCAGCACTTTATAGATGATTTGTTTGATCAATTCAGCACTAATTACATACATTCATATCTAATTTCATGCATGTGTAATATATAGAATATGTAAGTGTCAGCATCGTCCACAAAGAGGTATTTTAAGCTATAAAAGTTCTATTTCAAACAGAGGTTTACATCAGCAGACAGGTCTGAGGTAACGTGGAGAGATATTTGGGTGAATGGTGAGTCAGACGTTCTCCTGCAGCTCCTCTGTATATTGGAAAGCAGTCTGTGCTTCTCGACTCATTCCCTTCTCGCTGGGGAGTCCTCCCTGTCAGACTGCAGGGGAAATTGACCTGTGAGTAAATCGGGCATTTTGGGGAATTGTTATTTATTGAACTGGTAGAGAGGAGACTTGATGATTCACTGACAGGTTCAGTCACACACACAGATGCACACACACAAATCCAAATGTTCTCTTTGCACTGCGGAAGAACTTTTATGAAAACAGTCGTATCAAGTATTAATGTAACTGTAACCGCCCAAACGTAGCAAGGATCTAGTTTTGCTCTGCAGTCAAAAGCATTTTCTTTTCCTCATATTTGTTTTCCTCTCATCCCACTTTTATTCTCTTGACTCGCAATGGGGCTCTCTATTTGTACAATACGGTCCAGTCCGGTCAGTATAACTGCTACTCAGGTGTCTGTTAGATGTTTTTACCACCCCTTGTTTCATTTAACTTCATTGTGTTGCCGTAAAAACAACAACTTTAAACAGTATCGTCAAAAACCTTTCAGGTGTTAAATATTTCAATATTCATAGATTTAGACAATGATGAATGATTTGGAGGTTGGGGGTTACAAATGTGTTTAACACAGACGTTATATATAAGGTGTAACATCAAAACAGAAGTCTCAAGTTGATAGAAATTGAAAACCTGCTTCCTTATTTGTTGATTCTTGCTATACAGAGTTCAACCGCCCAAACTGAACCGAGTAACAAAGAAACTCTGAGATGCCTCGAGAGCATTTCATGATGCCGTTCTTTGAGGAACTCACAAACGCTCCCCACCCAGGCCAGCGGCCCAGCTGATCTGATGCTTAGCGACATGACCTTCATGTCTTGCCCAGCACCATGGAAAGCCCCCCGGGTGCTCTCTTCCTTTCTCTCTCTCTCTTACCTCCCCCCACCACGCTGCCTGTTTGAGGCTCTCCCTGCTCTGGTGTGGTATCTACTGTCACTTGCTATTCGGAGACAACACACAGGTGCAGCCGAGCATGATTTAAGACACACACAAAATCATATATACACACTCAACCATGCACACAAATTACAAATATAATAACACACACACACACAGGTTTTGAGAGTTAATACACTATATAGGACAGGGAGGTTGGATGAGGGTGTAGACAATTGTGTTGGTAGTTTAATGTGTGACGAATGACAGTTGGGTCATATTCGGGACACGGGAGTTGAGGGTGGCTGTGGTCACGTGGACTCCAGTACATTACATTCAGTGTCAACAAGCAGTTGTAATAATAATAGTAGTATTCTTTCCTGAAGACTTTGCAAAACGTTTTGCAGCAATGATCCCCGGATGTACGTGCAGTAATGTTTTTGGCCTGAATGTCCAAGTCTAATAACACAATGCTGTCCAAGGTGTAACTGGATATTTAAGTTTAATAATAATAATACATTTTATTTGCAAAGCTCCTTTCATGGCTAAAGGCAATCTCAAGGTTCTACAGAATACAAGACAACAACAACAAGTTTAGTCACTAATGTGATGTGAATTCACAGGACATGATGAGTTGGAGGCACTGTAGGACCGGCCACACCCTGGTTTCTAGTGGTGGTCATCGTGTGTGTGTGTGTGTGTGTGTGTGTGTGTGTGTGTGTGTGTGTGTGTGTGTGTGTGTGTGTGTGTGTGTGTGTGTGTGTGTGTGTGTGTGTGTGTGTGTGTGTGTGTGTGTGTGTGTGTGCTAACAGACCCAATTGTAATCACCAAGCTATCTTGTCCTGACATGAACTGGGTACTTACGATCCTGAAGACAACCTCACTCTGACAGCCTACATTATAATTCATGAGGTAGATGCTAGTCTCTTACACACACACACACACACACACACACACACACACACACACACACACACACCATATTTAACCTTTGGTGCTGGTCGACACAGCAGTGAGACTTTTGCTCCCTTCATCTCAGTGTATAGTCACAGCTGCAAAGACAGCCCCTGCAGCCTTCCTGCGTTATGGCAGCAGATAGTTTACCTCCCCGCACAAACAACATAATCGGCTGATCTGCTGTGTTGGTTATGTGAAAGACTCCAGTTGTATCTGTGATGTGGTCTATCAAATACAAACATACTATTCATACTACGTATGACATCAAATTGAGTATGTATTGCGTTCCAACTGCATAGTATGTTGATTTTGTGAACACGAGACATGCCTGGATATGTAGTAGATTAGCAATAAAGTATAAAACTGGACATACTGATCCACCCCAACATGCATTGCATCTGTTCAGACAATGGCAGACTAAATAATAATTAACCGGTTGGATTGAATAATTAAGAATGAGGGTGAGTGACGTTTAGGTACGGTTAAGAGGACAAATGTGGGAGCTCTCATATATAATGTACTGTAGAAAACAAAGAAATTATAATTAAAAATATTAAATACATTTTAATATGCCTTAAAATAATATTGGAAAATATTTAATTTAGTGGAAGACGTAATCAATTTTCATTCAACGGTAGCTGGGACCTTTAACGTCGTGATCGATACAGTCATGTGATGCAGAGAAGAGAAATTGCTTGAGTACCGCCTACTTCAGTGTCAACAGTCTGCTGGTACTGGCATACGTAATCATTCATGTATATACACTGAGTATGTAGTATGCAAGGTGTTAGCATGGCTTTAGAGTTGTTTTGTTGGCATGAATCTCTCAAAAGCAAGAATGCATTGCAGAAGGTATTCTACTGTGGAGCATCTGCAGTATGCCCAGAATGCTAACTAATGCTTGAGTTGTTGTTTTTATTATTTTCAGTACTTGTTTGTTGACTAGCATATTGTTAAATGCATACTTAACGTGTAACATTATTTGTATGCAGTCCAGTAAGCTGAGAATAAGTTGAATATTACCTTTCATACAAACACAAACTAAAGCTGCCTTTACACAAGAAGCAAGTATCAGATTCTTTTGTTCCACCTTTATGGCAGACCTGATTTATTTGTGACTGTGAAAAGGGAAAAAGTTATACACCGCGTTGTTGCTTTTCAATGCAGTCAGCCATGAGAACATCAGATTTGTGCCACAAAGGGTATAAAAATAATCAGAAATTCTGTCAGTATAAATGGAGCCTCAGATGTAGAAGCCGGGACCGGTATGTGAGGTTTTCAACAGGCGAGAACGCAAACATAGCATGTCAACAGTGATAAGAAAAAACCAACACCCACAAAAAAACCCTCAGAACATTTCTGTTCGTTTGGTCGTCCTCTGCTTCTTTTTCTCTCCCCTTTGCTGACTGTGACTCTGTATGAGAAACTGGAATGTTACACTGTCTGAAAGGAGACGCCTGTGTTTCAGAGGGATTTTTTTTTGTTTGTGTATTGGCCTCTCAGGGCGTGTACGTTTGAGAAGTGAAATGCACTTTGGCCCACAAGCTTATTAATGCATGCATCTCCCTGTGACACATCTGTCTGGGGGAAAGTCCAGGTCAGATTCACACAGATTCTCTCTGCTTTTCTTTGAGGGTTAGAAAAACTTGTTTGCATCAGTGTCTCTTTTCCCTCTTGGTTTAGGAATCTCTGAGGTTTTAATTTGTGAAATCCACTGTCCAAAAAAGCTTGCTGAAATGTTTTTTTATTTTTAAATCCTTCCTTTGCAGTGAGAATGAGGCCAGTGTGAGCAGACAGCTGGATAACGTCTGCACTTTCCAATCTAACCTCAAACGACCCAGCACATTATGGTGTGTTGTTCACACACGTTCACACGCACACAAAATTGAACTGAAAACATGGTTAAAAAAAACTTGGTCCAAGGAAGTGCCAGGCATCGTGTGTGTGTGTGTGTGTGTGTGTGTGTGTGGGTGTGTGTAAGAAAGTATGTGTTCACAAGAATATGAATCTAAAGAAGAATACACTTCTAGTCCAATTGTCATAGTTCTGTCCATTGTTCCTATCAGATATGATAACATGTAACTCACTCATTTCATAAATATGTTATTTGTATAATATGTAGCACCAACAATTATTACCAGATTGGTCCATTGTTAACATGTGTGAGATTTTGCAGACGGTGAGATTTTGCAGACGGTGCGATTTGAACAACTCAATGGTACTTATAGTTCTGTGCAAATGCAGATTTTCTATACAAAAATAGTCAAATATTCAGCGGTATAACTTATTCGTACTTCTATAGGATACGTTTTTGTTTCAGTCACACTTTGGATAGAATCATTTGAAGTACGAGGATGCATCAGTAATTATCTCTCCTTTCATCCATCTTCTCTGCCGTTACTTTCCCTGTCTGCGGTCTTTGTCGTGCACATGCTTAGTTTAAAAAAGCTGATTTGACACTTACGTATACGTGGCCCAGAAATCTGCTTTTTCCAGGAGAAATGCAGCTGAGGAAATCCGGTTTCTCTAATTCCCTACCCATATGACAGAAACCAGGGTTTGTTTATGTGACATTTAAGAAACAATTTTACCGGAGAAAGCCGACTCTAAACTATTTATTTTAATTATGTAAACGCACTGATTGTTACCATCTTTTCGGGAATACTCAGCTACAGTTTCAACCCCAAATAAGCGATTTGAATAATAGGGTTTGGAGTTTGTTAACAGCCCAGTATCCCAAGGCATTATATTCATACTGGACGGCTCAGCCGGGCATTCAAACCTGCCCTCTATGTAGCAAATACTAAGACCGCATTAACACCTGATGGTAACATGTCATCTGCATTGTGGATACAATATCTGGATCTGGATTTGATATGCAAATGAGTTACTTGTCAATGAACATTGCGCTTCCCAGGTCGAGGAAAGCGATGCTGCTGTACGGGCTTCACTTATTTTTCATTCAGTGTTTTGCAGAATCGTCCTACAACACTGTTCTGTTTGGGTCGTATGTCTTTACCTGTGTGTCTATACACATGGATCCCTGCTTATGTAAAGTCACATAAAACAGTGTGACATAGAGTATCGTACAACATAAAGTCTATGAGTGTGAACATATCTGTGTTTCTTTATGCCACATACACTCACAAGAGAGAGAGAAGCAGCTTGTGCTCGGAGACAGGTGCACTCATCTTTCCTCTCTCTAATATCTACATCTGCATCTCTTCCTTCCCTGCCTCCCCCCTCCTCCCTCCTCTCTCTCTCTCTGCAGTGTTCAGGTGGGATGGTGACGCATCGGCTCAAGCAGGCGTCTTATTAGCTGAGCGCTAACAGGCAGCCTGTGTTCCCGAGGGGGCTGAATGCTGCTGAATCATCCTGTACAAGCTGAACAGTACGAGTCTTCACAACACACACACACACACACACACACACACACACACACACACACACACACACACACACACACACACACACACACACTGGCAGCTGACATACAATCACCTGCACATACACATGAACTTCAGAGTTGTTGGATTCCAGTGAGAGTTATACTGTGTAGGTGTATCAGCCTCGGTTTGTGTGTGTGACAGAGCCACACAGAGACGGAGGATTTCACATGTAACTGCTGCAGCCAACCTCCAGCTCTCTGTCTCTCCGTCACCTGTACAGCTCATTGAAAGAACAGCATGAGAGCAGAATCGTTGACAGATCTTCTCTCCCCCCTATCTGTTTGCCTCTTTAGTCTGCATTACCTGATTACACCAACACTGAGTTTGAAACATAGCTTACAGAAATGGATCGCTGTGGTGAGAGACCAATACTCATCAATCTCAACCTCCTCACACTGAGTCATTTTAAGAATTGTTTGTTTTGTTACAGGTTAAGAATTGCATTTTGACTTGCTGCTGGACATTTTTCACATGTAAATGAGTTTAACACCAGTAAAACTGGAGTCATAGTGAAGAACGTTAGTGAATCCGCCATTAGAGATTAAAAAGTAAAAATCTACTGAGCAGGTGGAGATTTATGTCTTTTAATTAGTTTGTTAGTGGCTGCTTCCACTTTTAACCCAGTAGTATCTATGTTGAGGAGGAATTGAATATGTCCAGCTCCTGAACAGAACAGACCCTGCGCTAAGCCAGCCACCCTTTCTATCTGTTACACCTCAAGCTTTCTGCTCTCGCACGGCACTTATGCAGTTAACAATGATAACAGTGGAGGATTTATATAATTCAAACATTTGAATAAACAATGGATCTCTGTCTTCAGACAGAAGGAAACGGAAGCAGGCCTCTCATTTCTAGCTGACCACCGATTTATTCTGTTGAAAGTACTGCTGCTAACAGTTGCCGCTAGCTAGCAAATTAACCCTTACTCCATAACGTGTAATCCCGTAAAATAATGTTATTAATTTATGCTTCTTGGCTTTGGAAGTAACACAGGGTTACATCTGTCGGTAAGTAAGCCGCTGACTCTACTGAGCTTTCACTGAGTTTGTAGTTTATGTTTTTAGATTTAGAGCAGACACATCGTTTAATACATTTTGCTGTTGTGTTTTGAGTTTTTGAAAGACTAACAACTTTAAACTTTGTATATATCCTATGCAGACCATTTTGGCATTTGGAAAAATACATAAATAACTTGACAGGCCTCCTGTGCCGAGTCACGGTTGAACAATCGCTGTTCGGGAAAGGGGCTTAGCGTATGGTCAATTGTTTTTTTAAATGAGACGAGATTAGGCTTCAACTTCACGAGTACGAGACGTTCTCAGTGCTCTACTGAGTGTACTCTGCTGCTGTATAGGTCTGATGTTCTCACATTTACTCTCTGACAAATACTGCCAATTTCCCCCTATATACTGAGAAACAAACTTGTTTCCTCAGCTGACAGAACACTTACTTTACACTGTTAGTCTTGGGCTGTGCACACTGGGTCCAGTCCATGAACTTATCTGACAAACATCCATCAATATCCCCTTCCACCTAATGAATGTTTTTATCGATTAGTTTTTATCAAAAATTAATGACGGTGTGCAGAGGAGAGAAATAAAGAGGTTGTGTGAGGTCAAACCTACCTACTGAATGTATGTTCCTGAGAGATAGGGGTGAAGCGAGGGAGAGCCGGACAGAGGGAGTGAAAGAAAGAGCGAGTGAGAGTAACAGTAAACAGTCGAATGATCGATGAACGCCTGACGTGACACTGCTCTTGGTTGCCGGCCGGCATTTCCATGACTGGCGAGCTGCCTGCACGACAAAGACAAACGACCCAGCAATGAAGGAAAATTAGGATTTTATCACCCATTTCCCGCTCTACCGTTGCTGGCCCACGCTCCCCAGATTGCTTATGTGTCTCTGTGTGTGAGTGTGTATTTTTTTCTGCACTGGAAAGTTAACCAAATGTGTGTCCCGCTTTCCTGACAGGCTGGCTTATGGTCGTACGCTGGCCCAAGGGTGCAGTTTAGAGAAATCACTCACTCAGTTGGAGACTTGTGGAGAAATGCCCAAGGTCTGTAACATCTATACGTTACCTGGGATCCTGTGTGTTTGTGTGTGTGTGTGTGTGTTTGTGTGTTTGTGTGTGTGTGTGTGTATGCATGCAACCAAGGGAGTGTGTTTAAAAGGACATTTATCTCATCCTCGGATATAATTACACTGCCCGGGGGTAGTGGGGAGTTATCCAGCTCTCCCTCTTCTCTCTCAAAGCCCCTCTCCTTCACTCTCCCACTTTCTCTCTTACCTTCTCTTTCTTATCCAAGCTCAGAAAGTCGATCCGACTTTGCCATCTTCGGAAGTTGTTATGGGATTAACTCATTCCCAGAGTATGGATCTCTTCCCTTGGAGCCCATGAAGGGGGCTTCCCCGGTTCTTCGCTCCCCCAGACACGGCTCACTCTAGTTGGGGTAATCAACCACTCCTTCCTCCAGCCTGGAGCTCCCCCTCGGGGGAAATCACTCCTCACTCATTTCATCCAAAATATTAGATGTAGTTTTAATTATATACAATTCTTCAGGATTCAGGAGAACGGTTATTACGGTAGAAAGAGGTCATGAACATATTCGGTGTTTTTGTTTTAATCTTCACCGTGTAACGTAATAGCTGCGGCTGCTGGAGCTTACGAACAAGCGAGCGCTTTCGTAATGGTAACAGCGCTCCCACAGACAGGAATCCGCAGCCTGAGGGAAGAAGTGTCATATCATCACTTCCTGTTTGTGAATCCCACGCTCCCATGGGCTGTCGGGTAATGACACCTGCCAACACGCCACCAACTCTCACTTCCTCTGAGGGCAAGATTAGCAGTTGAAAGCAAACCAGTTTGTTCTGAAGGAAGAAGTTGATTGAACATGCTTTGGAGGGTTTGTAGTGCTCCTCACCTCAACTCACACAACAAACACACATGCAAGGCCTTTCAGACCTAACACAGTAAGCGACATATACACAGCTGCGATCACATCTTAGGCTAGCTGAGGCTCTTGATAAATAGCCTCTAATAAAGGAGGGGAGGAGGCATTAAAGGTTATGAATTGTTTGTGTCACGCAATGTGTTTGCTGATGGGATAGTTCAAGGATTTCACCAGACACCAGGCCCCATTTTCTAAGCATGCGTTATAGAGAAATCAAGTTCAGTAGGCTCTTTCTATTCTCTACTGTCTTCACAACTGTGCAGCTGTCTTCAGCCTTGCTCGGGGGCATAATAACCATGTGTTGGTGCCACACACACTCATGCACCCCCATACACACAGTGTTATCTCCAGAGTCACAAGTTAGTGTTTTTCTAAATTGGACCATGTGGCAGCCTCCTGTTACAAAGAAGCCTCACATATTTTGGCGCAGGCTGGACATTTATCTAGCATAATGTGATTGTGCTGACGTGCCCTCGCTCTCAGTGGCAGCGGGTCAGGGTGGGCCACATGGTTTGGGGTCAGCCCCTCCCCTGGGCCCTGTTTTTACTCACAGCAGTGCTGGCCCTTGTTTGTTCACATGTCGTCTGTCAGGGGAGCCAGGCTGATCACAAGTGACGACTTCGGGTTTAAGTGCTGCTACTTCTCTTTTTTCCTCTTTGTTTTTGTCTTTATGTCACTGCCTGCTTGAATTGGCTGAGGCCATACAGTTTTGTTTGTTGAATGCTCATATTTAGTTAATTACATGTTTACTAAATGTTAAGTTAGGGCGGTATTAGTATTTTTTATTGGCTGCCATCTTTTGGAAACAAACTGTAAACAAAATACTGACACACTTTTTAAGTTGATATGGCAAACTTGTTGTGAGTAGTTGTCTTCTTTAAACATCCAGGAGACGCAGAGCAACAGTAGCATTCATTTTGAGTCTTTTTCTGATTATTGAATAAAGCAAGAATATGACATTTTCTGCCATTAGAGGTTTCTCAATCAAAAACATAAAGAAAGACGGGGTTTAGCGGCGTCCTGAAGGAGCGTGGGTTCATGAGAGTTTTTTGTCTTGCCGTCATTCCCATCTGCTTCTCCAGGTTAGGATTCCTTCATTGTTCAACGTTCAGAAGGTTTTTACCGGGAGCTGAAGTGTCAGCAGAGGTCTCCTCCTCCTCCAAAGCAAACAGACCCGTTGATTAAAGCCAGTAAAGACGCAAAATAAAGCAGTTTGACTTTAAAACACGAGTGTTTTCCTGGTGGACAGCGGGCATAGCGGCTGCAAGCTTACCACTAACATTTGCTCAACTTGTTTCTCTGAAAACAGAAGAACTAACTAAAAGTACCTAAAATATTCAGTTAAAAAACGACCAAGATATAATAAATGTATTGTAAAAAATGTGGCTTAAGATTGGATAGAAGTTAATTTATGACAGCTTCTGGCAAACAACTACAACGCTGATGCATGCGCCATTACAGGCGACCAAATGAAACGCACTGATACCTTGATTAAAATGACGGATTTCTCTAGGTTTGAAAATTGTTGAAAACATTTGGGATAATGTCATTAGGCAACTCAACTAAATATATAACATAGATCTAGTCGTTTCTAGACATTTTGATACAGAAATGTTACATATTATACTTTTAAGTAACACAAGCGAGTATGCAAAATGAGCTCATCACAGGCCTGTGGTGTATTCCAGTTGAAAAACAATATCCAATCCAAGTGTGTGTGATATCTCAACAGCAGTAAACAAAATCACTGACCTTTGTCAACCCTAAGCTGTGCAAATGTCTGCTACATGATGCAACCCACCTTCTGCCTCATGCCACCAACAACATGGCCTTTATCTGCCCTCTATCCACTGCACCTTTTGCACATATGCTCACTGCACACATATGCCCATCCTCTGGGCCTTTGAGATTTCTCCCATTTAAACCAATGTGTGTGTATAGTCCATCTTTAATTTTCCTTTTCCCTCGGGCCTCATTTTTCATCGCTTCCATCCATATACAGGAGTTGGTGTTCCTCCCTTCCTTCTTCTTTATCATTCTACATTTTCACTTTCCTCTATCTGACCCTTTTGCTACCTTTTCCTGCATCCCTCTTTCCCTCTTCATCTTTCCTCATCCCTCTCTTCGCTCTCTTTCCTACTCTGTTATCCCCTCTCCTACAGGGAGCCTGCAAACCCATCGTCAGAGTTATGGCTCATTCTAACTGAGTGTTACGACTCTCTTAACCACAAATGTCTCTTGAGTGACAGCCTGTGAGAGGAGAAAATGCTCAATGTTTAAGATTGGCCAGGGGAGACAGAGGAGCCAATCTGTCTCCCCTGAGACTTTAAATATTCCACCTAGATTTAGCTTTGCGAGACGAGAGGCTAACCCCAACTTCCATAGCAATTTCCAACTGAAGCGAAAGCTCTGGTGAGGAGCAGAGAGAGGCTGTAGGTTCAACTCCCAGCGTTGCTCTTAAGGGAGTGGGTGTATGCTCTCAAGCAGGAGACATATGAAGCTTATCTTGTGCCTCTGCAACGCTGTGGTTTACTGTATCTGGACCCACAGATCACCAGAGCTCTCCATCTTTCTTTCTCTCTGTCACTCTGTCTTTTCTCCTCTCCTCCTCCTACCCATCCCCCTCCGCTGCTCTCTGCTTCCCTCTGCTCGCCGCCGTGGTGGGTTTAGTTCTTGACAAGGCCCCACATCCTGCTAGTTGCTAAATGAATAATACATGCATGTTCTAGCAGCGCTGTTAGACAGAGGGAGAGAGAGAAAGAGAGCGCATGAGAGATGCTGTGTGTGTTTGTTGGTGTGTTGGTCTCAAAGCCCCTTATGGAAAGTCACAGAACTTTACATCTAGTCCATATACAGCGTGTACAAGAGGAGATGTCTGCCTTCAACAATCTCCTGTCAGATCCCACTCTTCTTTATTTTAGTCCTTCAGCAGTGATGGGAACCATAGGTTGTTGGTGCAATTCCCATTGGGGGTGAAAGAGAGGCCAATGTAGCGCCTAGGAGAATGATTGAGAACATAATCGGTAGGATTTGAAGAGCTTTACATTTCCAACACTCTATATGTGTGTTAGCAATGTAGCAGTCGGGTCTCGCCATTTATTCCAAGCAGCACTAGTTCCCTTTAACCCAGCAGAACGAGTGTTGCCCTACATTTTATCAGCTCCTCTCGTTCAGTTTTCGACGGAGATCAAAGCAGCATGTCAGCAGCCTGCAGAGCATGCATGCATTATCAATCATGTCTGTGGCTTTTTGTTGTACGGGAAAAAATATACTGCAGAACACAGATCAAAAGGAAAAAGGTCATCAAAGGCAACATCATCTTCTAGATGCAGGCTCGTAGATTTACACATATACGAAGGGAGGGGGCACAAACAAATCTGCTGCATGCACTCTTGGGAGGGTCCGGCGTGTATGTGCGTGACAAAGAAGTAAGCGTGAAAAAAACAAATTTGTGAAATCCTCTGACCCTGAAATTAGACATGTTCAACTATATGCTTTATACTTCAGACAGCTTGTTATTTATCTTCTCGCTCTTTCCATCTAAAGACACATTTGTGGTATATGGTGCGTTATCTCGAAAGACACGTGCAGAGTCAAATGATTCACCTCTCGCTCTGAATTATTTAATAATAAAACTTTCATTATGATTTCTTATTATAATTATTGTCACTTGTATTTTGAAAAACTGAGCAAATTAATTGGAACAGCAGGTCTATGGGGCTAAGTGGCAGCAAGTGAGCCAGGCTTGTTTTTGAGACAAACATCTGTAAAGGGAGTTTTGTGTGTTTAACCAGGTATGAGGTGCAGTCTCAGCACTTTATAGCGCTCCAGGTACAGTGGAAGATCTGGCACCTGAGACAGCAGGTTGCTGATTGATGCGCCATGACTTCATGTTTCTCACACCGACAGGCAGCTCAGGAATGTGTCTAACCAGTTCTGCACCAGACGCGCAGTTTCTAGGCAGAGTACTTGTGAAGGGAGCCGTGCCATTGGCAGTGCCTTTAACCTCGACACACACTGCACATGACCCAGATGTATGACTGCTGTTTGTCTCTCTACTGCAACTGTCTCCTCCCATGTGCACCTTGTGAATGTCCAGGCAATTTTCTTTCTGCATCATGCATGTAAAGGCCCTGCATAGAGAGGAACCTTTGGAACCAACGTAGACAAGTGTAGCTGTGGCCGCTAACAGCTAACTGCATTCATTAAGCTGCAGGAGCCTTTTCAAAAGTTTCACTGGATGTTCTGATGCTTTTGCTGTTAAGACCAGAACCACCTTTCAAGCTTTCAGGGGGTGAGGATAATATTTTCGGAAATATTTTGCCACAGATCTACTGGGAACAACAAAAGTAACATTCCCAAATAGAGAGCACCACATGCTCTAACGTTCTTACGCAGAATGCTACAGAAACATTTCTGGCCTCTGTGTATCTCTGTGCCCGTGAATCCGAAGCAAAAATCAGCCATTTGATGTCAAATATTGTGACTGCCTTTTGAAGTTATCATTGTGACGCTTATTGAACTCCAGGATCAGTTTCAGAATACAACATTCAAACAGTCCGTGTGCAAAATCAGAATACCCTTCTCCTGTTGGGAAGTTCATTTCCAAGTCACTGTTTTGGTGAGATGAAATAACGGCTCTGATCCATCCAGAATGGTCATGTGACGTAAGGAGAGACTGTATAGGAAACTTATATGTGTGTGTGTGTGTGTGTGTGTGTGTGTGTGTGTGTGTGTGTGTGTGTGTGTGTGTGTGTGTGTGTGTGTGTGTGTGTGTGTGTGCTAACAAACCCTTCTGAAAAACACTTATTTACATAGTTAACTGAACCCAGCAAGTGAAATACTGCAAGAAAAGATTTGGCATATACCATCATAAAAACCCTGCCGCCCTAAAAGTGTTGGTATACCTGGATACGATGATGCAACACAAACCTTTTTACAGATCACGATGCAGCGGGGGCTGAAGTGTGAAGGCTGACAAGTTCAGCCAGCCAGCCAAGGTCGCAAAGACTGTAAGGCTTTATTTGTATATGAACCGGACACACTTTGTTTCCATAGCAACTCCACTGACAGCATAGAGAGCAGCTGTGTGTGTGTGTGTGTGTGTGTGTGTGTGTGTGTGTGTGTGTGTGTGTGTGTGTGTGTGTGTGTGTGTGTGTGTGTATGTGTGTGCATGTGCGTGTGCGTGTGCGTGCACATTTGTCATAGTGGCTGACATGGTACATTGTCTCTCTATACAATGGAAGGGTACAACAAATTAAAGGGGCAGTTCACCCAAATCACAAAAACACTGATTATTATACTTAAACTAACTTTATTTAAATAAATCTAACTGTCGCTGAATGAGGTAACACGGTGGTGATTAAGTCTATGGCCCACTGATGCAAGTATTGCAACATTTATTTATTTGCAGTATTACGAACTGGGTGTCTGTGGCGACATTCCTGAGAAGACAAATCTGTATTAAGTTACCGCTAATGCAAACCGAACATTTCCTACTGTTGCAGCATTTAACTGGCAAACAGTTTGAAATATTGTGGGAGTAAAGGAAGAGTCAGGAGTAACAGTGAGCTGTTACACGAAGAGCTGCAGGCGACGGGCTGCACACCTCCAACTTCTCAGCCAGGCAACTGCTTTGGCTGTTCCCAGACTCACGCCGTGTGCAGCATAACATCCGATCACGGTTGCTCACAGAATGATGAGAAAAGACCAATTATTGCCTGACTTCTTTATTATTCCAGTAAATAGGGTCACCAAATCCTAAATCTTAAGGATTGCTACTTTAACCCCGGTATAATACTTTATATACCTAAGTTTTAAGATTGAATGGTGTCGCATTTTTGATGATCAAAGCATCGGAAAGATTCTAAAAAGTAAAAGAAATAGCAAATAAAACCAAAATGATGTGATTTAGATGAACCGTTTTTTATTGTTTAATTAGTAGATAGATCATTTTGCCATAAGACTAAATCAGTTGAGCACATTGCATGTACTGCAATCAAGATATTATCAAAGATTTCTCGTCTTTGACCCCACAGAAGACCAGTTGAGCTTTTCGTGTGTGTGTGTGTGTGTGTGTGTGTGTGTGTGTGTGTGTGTGTGTGAGAGAGAGAGAGAGAGAGAGTAGAGAGAGAGAGAGAGAGAGAGAGTAGAGAGAGAGAGAGAGATGAGAGAGAGAGAGAGAGAGAGAGAGAGAGAGCCTGCGCTATGACCATAAATATGGGTTTAAAAGTATCAGAAGTCGCTGCAGAGACAGGAAGACAGCTCTTCTGATTAACCAGAGGGCAGACAAGCTTAAAGCTGAGAGCAGATGCCATGGCACAACCTAGCACGCTTCAGCCGGCACAGCAGCTCAGCACCTACACAAGTAGCAATCATGACACGGTAGCATGTTTAAGGCATACTGCTGCATGACAACCTCCTGCCACTAAATATGCTTCAGCACAAGGGAGGAGAAGTGTATGTATCCTCTTCTGCAGCTGTCTGATTGCATCTACGCTGCTGTTTGATTCTCGTTCTCAATCACACACAAACCCGCAGTCTCTAATTTACCTTCCCCATCCCTAGTGCCTCCTAATCGCTTGCTCTCTCTCCTCTCTTTCGATCTCCTTCCCTCTCCCTTTCTCCCTTTCTTCCTCGCCTCCTCCTCTGCCTCAGAACCCATTGAGGATTCACAACAATAGAGTTGTAGACTGGATTAAGCAATACAATGTCTGATGGAGGGGGTGTAGTGGGGAGAAATCAATGGGCATATGTGATTTCCTAAGCCGCTAAACATCCTCTGACACGTCGACCAATTAGCTGTGTCAAATGGGGATATCTTTACTACGTGTACAAGGTCATTAGATAAGTACGTCAGTAGCACTGGAGATTTCTGTGCGTGCGTTTGTGTGTGTGTGTGTGTGTGTGTGTGTGTGTGTGTGTGTGTGTGTGTGTGTGTGTGCTAAAACAAAGGGTAACATTTAACAATAGAGCTTAGCGTAGTTCCTTCGTCTTGATTACCTGTCTGTATTTCTTAATAACATTTTGGATTGCACAATTTGCTGCTTGTCTCACTCATTGCAATTGCATTCAGTTTAGAGAAATTAATCAAAAAGCAATGTTGCCATCATTTCTGTTTCATAGGGTAGATAAATGCAGTTAGAAAAAGCTCTATTGCTTTGTACGTACACCTCTCAACACACCCGCTGCTTTTTATTCCTCCTCTGTCTGCTTTCACAAAACACCCACTGAAGAAAATGAATGACAGAATAATGTCTCTTATTTTCTTACCTGCTTTGAAAAACACAACCCTAACAACAATAGCTCACATATATAACTGTGCTCTGGTGTTCTAGATGCTGCTTAGTTTGGAGATGTTCCACTTGTGCTCATTGCTGTTATGTTTATCTCAGTAAATGAATGATACATCTCCATTATGTCAGTGCCCCATTTATGTTATGGTGACGCGTTGTTTAAGGTCGTTTTCCTTTCTTTCTTTCTTGTAATTGCAAAATGCAAGCCAGCTCATGTTTGTTTCTCTTCACGTGATGAATGTTAAGGGCAGTTGACCACACTGGAAGTCTTAAAGTGAAACTCCTCAAATGAAAGCTGAGAGCCGCTGGTAAGGTGTGGTGAGGTAGGAGTGCAGATCATTCTGACCATTGCCTCGAGCTAAGACATGCTGGCTGCGAATGTGGAACATCCATGGTGACACTTACACACACGGTGAAATGTAAGAGCGTGTGGAAGAAAAGAACTCTGCTTCAAATTGAAATGCAATTTAATGCTAACCACAGGAGTTGGTGAAGTAATGATATGAAGACGGCAACAAACATGTCTAACAGGAGAGACGATGAGATTCGGGAACTTCTGTCTGTAAAATCTGACGGTGAAATGGAGAGAAAGGGAGCCAGCTACATGACCGCGGCGTAATCCGCGTTGTTTCATGCCTCATGCACGCTCTACCAAAGCATCACCCCTCGCAAGCGGGAGTATTTGCAGTAAGTGAGAACGACTCTGACATGAACATTCTCCTGTTGTGTGCTACATGTGTGAAAGGGAAACTCTGGACAATATCTGGAGTTCATCTCCAGAAAACGGCTATAGCATCATTATCTGACTGATCAAAAATGTCAGCTTCTTTTTATCAGGGCCAAAATGTAATCCTGCACAAACCACAGCGCCCTCCAACCTACACCCTCTTCCTTCTATGACTCACCTTGGCCTCCTGCTTCCACACAATAGTGTCAGTCTGATCATACATCTGCTTTTTGTTCTAATATATATATATAAAAGGAATAATCTCCACATTTTCAAATCAAACGTAGCACTAACGGTTATTGAGGTTATGATGGAGAATAATATTAGTATTACTCATCTCGTCCTACATTTTTCTACTTTCATTAGCTGTCACATCAGCCAATGACCCTGTGGGTAGTTAATATATATGAACCTTGATTAGGCTTTCTACTTATACAACATGTCACTTTCTTTTACCCTCCATATGGCACCAAGCTGTATGTCATATCTGATGAAGTTCTGCAGAGACGGCTTTAATTGTGCTCTGTGTTGAATTGCAGGAAGGCTGTTATATCTAATGACGATCAACTTTATTCATGCTGTTCAACTTATAGACGGTGTAGCTTTGCTTGCTGCTATATTTGTATTTATAAAGGAAAAAGATCAAATATAAAGCAGTCTATATGATATCATAGCTGGTCTCTGCGTTATTGCATGATTGGGGAAAACATAGGAGCTTTATTTGTAATCCTTAGTTGGAAGTTGTTTATTAAAATACTTGATGTATTTTCTGCGACTTCCACTGACTCTTGTCTGCATATATAGGCCTGTAGTTTTCCATGTGATGTAGCAGAGGTGTATCCAGACAATATCACAGACTCATCTCATTTTCAACACGTTAGTGAGCCTACATCTGACATTTACACACATTTGTAATTGTTCTGATTGCAGATACAGTTGATTCATGACCGTGTTTGGTTACATAGACCAAGTCAATAAAACGGCTTTGTGTGGGCACCATCAGCCCTGTAACCTCAGAGGATTTCTCCTCATACGGCCTCACGCATCGCATCCTGTATGACCGATCCAACCAGGAAGTCATCAGGAAGCTGTCTGGGGTTACAGCGACAGGTTGCATTGTTTAGCATTTAAATAACTCCCTGTCCCTCTATCTCTTCTGAGGAGGGAAATTGCACTGCCAGGCGCATCTTAGCATCCTAGCATATCGTGTTGTTTTCCAGGTTTGAGCCGGGTTTGGCTGACTGACTCCAGGACAGCTGTGAGTGAGGGCCATTCACTGCTCTGTCAGGGGTGGAGATGGAGGCACTGAACTGAGGCCAGCCATCCTGTGCTACTCCTACATGTCACCTTTTTCTCTCTGTAATGGCTTCCTGCATGGAAGACAGCTTGGAGTTAAAAAATTTGAATTTGTGCGTGTGTACTCACAGAAATACTGACAAATTCTCAGGTAAACAAATAACATCAAGCCCTCGAGCGCAATCCCACAAGAAACCTCAAGGTCTTAACATCGGATAGATTATGTAAACTCCCTTGTGTGGATTACATAAGAAGGTGTGACATCACGTGACCCCCTCTGAAGAAAGAAACCATAAAATGTGTCATTTAAATCTTGAGCAGCTGGCCGGGAGAAATGCTGAAATGATTGAATGTTTCAGACATTTCAGTTCATGTGGTGTTGCTCAGAATACAGCACAAAACCCTCATTGTGTTTTATATTCACTGTCGGTCATATCTCTGGAGCCACAGTGTCAAACAGAAGTTCATCTCACGAGTGTCTCACTGTGTTGCCACTTGTTGATTTGTCCAGACAATCAATCAATTTCCCTTGAGTCTGCATCTTCACAAGCATAACATTGTGAAGAACTGTATAACTCAGACACGGAGAGGAGGCAGAATAAAGCAAAGTCGTGCATAAACTACATCCCCCATGGTGCCATGGCAAGGGAAGAGGTGAGTTGTGAATTGGAACAAGGTGAAAGGTTTCTCTGTGGTTGCTATTGTAATACATTTCTCAGGGCACATGGACTTATAAAAAAGTCTTCTTGGCAAGGTTGTTCATTCAAGCCACCATACCTGAGGGGAAAATGTAGAAAGAGAGCACGCTTTACATTATTTCTACGACCTTGGGCTGTTCAATGAAAAACAAAACTCACTTATGCAATCAAGAACCAAACGGCAGAGCTACAATACAACGTTGGCTGTGAATGGGACACCTGCTTTGAAAAGAGACACACTTGATTTTTCAAACAATAAGTCCCATTTAGATTATTATAAATCTGTTGCAGACACACGGGCAGTCTGTGGCAGCTGAGGTTGGTTACTGTGGGTTTCATGAAATGCACGTGTACTGTAGATGCTACGAGCTGCAGACTCTGCACAAGCATAGGCGGCGTTTTGAGAAGCACGGCAAGATTTTCTGTATAATGATCACACTGGGGGCACTCTGAAGTCTGCTGCACTGACATGTTTGTAGTATCACTCCTGAAAGGATAGGAATGCCCATCTTATTTCACCGAGGCTCATATTTATTGTGTTATGGCTGTTGTTGAGCTGTTTGCAAGGGACCCAGTATTTCTAGTGGCACTGCAGATTATAAATCACTTATGCTTCTGTAGTTTAAAGTTGCCGGAGGGGGGTGTAAAACACATCCTGCATAAACTGGCACTCTATTCCTAGAAGTCTTGCATACATACAAAGAAGCTTGTGTGCATAAGTGAAAACTGTCTACATTTCTCAGGCTGTTGCTTTCATTTTTTGGAGAAGGAGTAATTGAAAACAGTGATAAAAACTTAAAAATAATTGTTTTACTAGCATGTTTTTTTTTAAATAGCTTTTCAAGTGACCTAAACTGACTTCAAGACAACAAAGACTCAACAGTATCATCTGCTTGCGGCCCCTTTCCTGTGCAACAGCGTCCATTGTGAATTTATTTTTTACCCCGAGGCCACTGTGACGTGAACACTGCTGTCTCTCTCTACATGGGATCCTCTGTCCTCTCCACCTTCTCAATAATTCAATGGGAAGAGGAGACGTCAGCTCCGGTATAATTACTGTGTGAGGGTGACAAGCTCCTCTGTCAAGGGCAAGATGGGACCATGCTTTACAGTACTGGAGAGAGCTAAAAAGACACAGTGTGTACCGTGGCACGAAGCTTCAGCTGCCTGGTCGGGATGAAACCGCAGGTCATCTGTGGGGGAAAGCATTGTGACAACAGTAACTCTTTTTGTTTTGAAAGTGAAAGAAACATTAGGCACAGGTGCAACATTTTAGTTATGAACTCTAACGTGTGTCTTCGGTTTAAATGTTGTTCTGCCAGTTCTCAGCGGTCATAAGGCAACACGATTCATCACTGTTAGGTGGAGAGGTGTGTGAGATCTGATTTCAGCTCTGGGCTCCGCTGAGACGACAGACCCTGTTAATATAACACCAGCCAAACCCCAAACGTCCTGCTCAGAGAAACCCTCGGAATAAGCATACCTGCCAAGATATGACTAAAACTGTTAATGTCTCCGAGACCTAAAACCTGGCCTACGCAAAAGCTTGGCATAAGGCCCCTGGTTTTAAAGGAGCTACTCGAAGTAGGCAGTCATTAGAAGAATGTTTTTGACACACTGTCTGCAGTACCCCGGCAAAAGGTCTGGACCAAAATGGATCAAGTCTCATTCATCCTAATATTAAAGGCTGGGCTGATCCAAGATCAGCACTGATGATGAAACTCTACTTATGTGTCTGAAACCATAAAGAATGGTATGGTTTCGGGCAAATCAGGGATTTCTTTATAACCTGCTATATTTCTCAAAACATTTAAAAAAAAACAATTTATAGCTTCAGTATCTCTCATATTCAGACTCTGCCTTACAACGTTTAAAGACATTTGAATTCTACTCCACTATCATTAATGAAACGAGTCCACAGCCATGCTGGAGGCACAAATCTCTGCTTGTCTGGCTGACTTCTCTCAGCGGATGTCTGCACAGCACTTGAAACTCAACCTCGACAAGACCGAACTGCTCTTCCTTCTGGGGAAGGGCTCTCCCATCCAAATCCTTACCATCAACATCGGCACCTCGGTTGTTTCCCCGACTCGGACTGCAATGAATGTGGGTGTGACACTGGACGACCAACTGTCCTTCACTGCCAGCATCGCTGCAACAACCCGCTCCTGCAGACACACTCTGTACAACATCAGGAGGATACGTCCCCTACTGACCCGGAAGGTGACGCAGGTTCTTGTTCAGGCTCTTGTCATCTTATGCCTTGACTACTGCAACTCCCTCCTCGCCGGACTGCCTACATGTGCCATCCGACCTCTACAGCTCATCCAGAATGCAGCAGCCCGACTTTAACCTACCCAAGTTCTCCCACACTACACCGCTCCTCCGCTCCCTTCACTGGCTACCAGTAGCTGACCCGGATCTGCTTCAAGACTCTGGTGCTGGCCTACCGTGCTGTGAATGGATCAGCCCCTTATTTGAAGCTATTGTACTGCACTTAAAATGATTGTTTGAAGATTTTTATTGATGGGAGTTGTAAATATAAAGTAACATGCTAGCAGCTCTGTAAAGCTGTACTTATGTACAGTGGTGCTTTGAGCTAATTGATAACATCAATGTGCTAACGTATTAAAATGTATCTATCGTTTACACTGTTTTGCACATGGATCTCAATAGGAACTAGCTTTGTGATCATTTTTAAGCCAGAGGCTATAATATTATTTCACACTGCACACTGAACAGAACAGTAGGGTTGCAGTTTAAAGTGAACTAAACTCTTAAAGGACATTTACAAAAGCAGCTATGAGTTGTACATCGAGAAACATCAAAGCTCCCCTGTCTTCACTTTTCTTTCTCCTTCCTTCCTCATTGTGCTCCAAACCCTACGACCGTGAAGTGAAAAAAAGCCAATATCAAGAGAAAGTCACGACACAAGTTCCTGTAATTTTGATCATAATGAAATGTGTTGCGTTTAATCAAAAGGCTGGCATTTGCCGGTCTCCCTAGCATGCACACTCCAGGGCGCGCACATCAGAAGCCGGCACAGAAAGGCCACATTAAGTGTTTGATGGCAGCCGAGAGACGACACAAAGAGGCTGTTTGTAACTAATTAGGTTTGTTCGCCTCACCTAGATTTTAATTATGATTGGGCACTTCAAAAATGTCCGCATCAAATATCTAGGTGCCTTCTTTCAAGCTTCTCAAAATAGGTGTGCAGGGGGCTCTGCTAACTTGCTAACTAGCTTAACATAAAGTAGCGTACTGTCAGCATGCCTGACACAAAGCACCCAGACATAGTGTTACGTTTGAAGTGTGACCCGTCTGAGGTGTGCTTTCTGGCACAACATGCTTCTAATTATGTAGCTCCATTCTTGTAATATCAAGGTCATCATTGCTTTTTATAGCTATTATGTACATCATAAAACGACTGCCGCTAATTGAGTCAGAAAAGCTTCATGCTATGGCAAACCTCTGTTTTCCACTGAAATTACATAACCTAGTGTTTCATTATACATATCCCGTGTTCTTACATTTAGACCTCCAGCGTATGTTCTTAAAACTTAATGAGGTCACAAATCTGCTGGATTTTCATGGTGGTTCTCCTCTCCTGCCACATTCATAATTGGAGGAATCAGTCTTCAGGCTTACCACTTGTTCGGTGTGATCCAAACTGTTAATTTTGAGATTTGTGACCACCTTAAAATGATTCACAAGCGATTTCCAAATAATTATCTCACCCGTCTTTTTCTCTCCGCTATGACAGATTGCAGCCCAGAGGAAAACATTCAGCAGCTGAGGAGCTCCAGCGCAGACAGGTGATTCCCTTCTAATGGATGTTAATGCGGTGGACATGGCTGAGGATATTCCCAGTGGTGTACACTTACAGTTAATTGATAATTGAGGTCTATGAAAAGATGCACATTAAATCATGGCCAATGAGCCTGCCTATACGGTTGCAGCAATTCAAAGAACAACTCTCAAGAGTCTCTTAAGGTTTCCCACAACTGTAATGCACTTTGAATTAATAATTAAGGCGGAAATATGCTTTACTCATATTACCTTACCTTAAGACATTACTATTTCAAACATGTAGCATATGCATAATGTTGAAATGCATAAACACTTTCACCTCCGCCAACTCCAGGTTGCTTTCTTGATATCTCCTTATGTTACTGTTTGATCTGTGAGTTTCCTAATGAGCCCATGTGTTCAGATGTGAATCTGTGATTTGCTCGAATCTAATTTTTTGTCGTATTTATCATTAATAATCTGCAACATGTTGCACATAAAACATATACCTGTTTTTCTGCTCTTTGCTCCCAACTGATACCAAATCATAGAGATGTATCCCACAGTAGAGGCATTCACCATATTCAGTTTATGTTTACAGGTGCAAAAGATAAATACATATTTAAATCATGTACCGCTTCAGTGCATTTATCATTTATAATGATTTGTAGCTGGGCCTGGGAACTATGGTTATAAACGTTACATTAATACGGATATTTCTTCAAAATCAATGTGTATGGTAACATAAATGTATGACACGTAAAATCCCAAATACAATTAACTGATATTTTGTGCGATGAACTGTGTTCCACTGTATTATGGATGTAAAACGAGCACAGTTAGCTTGGAATCATTAATTTTAACAACATCATTGTATAACTAATTTCATTATCATATCATAATGTGCAGCGTATATCCTTGCTTTTTATGTATTTAAATTTAAATGATCTTCTATTGTGTAACTGCACTGCTGTGCAGATTGCCCCCGTGGACAAATAAAGTGTTTTGAATTTAATTGAATCACGATTCCACTGAAAGTTCTGAATCATACCCACATTTCATACAATAGTGGACCACACATCTAAGTTGAATAATAAATAAATAATATGACTTGCAATAAACAACAGACCCGGTGAATGACTGGCCTTAAGGGGGACTTCATCATCCAGGAGGACATTAGTTCTGTGTTATAACAATATGTTTATAATATAATATATCAGCCCCTTACGATGAAAGAAAACACCAAACAAATGCTGGTAATCATCTTGTCACAGGAATCAAGAAAAACAAGAATCGTGAAGGTATTTCTGCAGGTATTTACCCAAACAGCTCAAACACATATCATTGCCTTAAATCTCAGCACAGACAGATGGAGCTTCTTCTTCTTTTTACCCTGTCTGTATATTTTAGTTTCAAACAAGTATTTCAAGAAGTTTCTATTTGTCCCGATCTGGCTCAGATGCCGTGGCACTATGACGACCAAGGATCCTGGGAGCTGAAATGGGATTGGAGTGACTGTACAAACAGATCAGACAGGCTTAGCCATCTTGTTGTTAGCCAATTAATGGCCAATTACCTGTTTAGCCAGAGCTGTGCCATCTTAGGTTACAAGGCCTCCAAACCTGCACTTCACCCGCTGGCTCAAAGTCTTATTGGTTTCACCTAATTGGCACGGATCAGATGTTTATTTTTGCTTTTAAATAAAAGGATTGAGTTTCATGGGCATGGAAAGAGATGCTATTGACTACTGGTAAACAACAAACACTGATCATCTTTCAGCTTCTGAGTGTCTTGTCGTTTTTAGAGCTCTTGATGTGTCAGATAAAGTCTGGAAACACAAGGTTACGTCAGTGCATGAGACTGATTATTTAAATTTAGTCTGATGAACGTAGTCTATTTTGTTTTGTAAAGCTGCAGAGTTTGTTTGCACAATATTATATGTATGTGCAGGTTAGTGTATTCTCTGTGTGTTTTCAAGGACAACTGGGACTCTTTTCTCTCTGATCAGTCAGTTCATGTATCTTTCTGCTCACTTAAAATGTTTGTTCTTCTTGCCAAACAACAGGCCCATTAATAGTGCATGAGTAACAAAAAGAAAAAGGAAAGCAAATAGAGAGCAAAACAGCAGCAAACTACCAAACAGCCATGCGTACATTTATTTAATATTCTCTGTGCTTTCAGCCCAAGCTGCTCGGCCTGTGCACTGTCTAGTCGAATCATGACAGCCAAGATTTATTTTACTCTTTAAGAAAAAAACATCACTGAGCACTGTATGCAAGACAACTTTTGGTTGTGTATAGAAAACACAAAGAGTTTTATTTAAGCATCTTCAAGGTGCTGCATCTTTATTTTGACTGTATTACAATACAGCGTACAACTGTGCACAGAGGCTTTTGATGCTGCTTTGCACAAAGCTAACTTTGTACTCGCTCTGATGTGTTTTACACTCCATGAAGATATTCCCATGAGAACTTACAGTAGGCTTGAAGTGGAACTAGGGGAGGACGTGGACCGCACTAACTCAGAGCTAATCAATGTGTTAGTGTTTAAGTGTAAGATAGGGAATGGCTTTGTCCAGAGGCCTTTCACATGGTAAGTGAGGCTAATCTCTTAGTATTACTATGGCCAAACCAAGCATTTCTAATGGCAGACAGTGGGCTTTTGAAAAGCATTGAGAGCTGTGTGGTGTGATAGACTCAGGGGAAATTTCCTGGCAAGTGCTGAAATTCAGCTGCTCTTTTATACACGAAACACACACACAAATGTCTTTATCTTTCGCAATCAAAAATACACATTCCCCCTACCTCTCTGAAACACACACACTCTCTCCCTCACACATACTCAGAGTACTGGAGCCAGGTGGTGTGGTTAGTGCCAGATCTTGCTCTCTGCTCTCCTGAGTGCAATTGGTAACCTGAGCTGCCTGTTTGAATAACTCAGTTACCCCAAAAGCTTCCTCGCTGCAGAAACATCGTGGAACAGTGCCCAAAACACACTTTGTCTAAACTTCTGATGGTCACTGACTGCGTGATGAATATTGAAATCCAGCTTTCAAAGTCACTGACTGTCTTGACGTTGCTTATCATAACAAAAGAGTAAGAATTAAAAGTTGGCTGGATAGCCTTACGGGTGCAGCTTGTTTCCAAAATCTGTCATCCGAGTGTCACTCAGTGTAAGTTTAGTTGGTGTGAATGTGTCAGCTGATGAGAGGCGACAGCCAGGCCCGAGGCCTCCTCATTTAATTAGGAGCCCGCCTTGTTTTGGAGAACTCACAACCAAATCTGTCTCCAATTATCTCCCAGGGCATTTTCCATTATAAACACCATTCATTGAAAATGTATCTTAGAGATTTTCTGCTTTAAATGTAACCTGCAGGTATCCAATATTCTGCACCACCACACTTGGCCTGTCAGGGCTTTACTTGCTTCCAATGTCACTCAGTTGTCCTGCAAATATTTGTTGTCACCCCCGGCCCCCTCCTTACACCACCCTGTAAACTCTACACATCATTTTTCAAATTATAAGCGACTTTGAGTTCTAGAAAAGCGCTATAGAAATTCTATTTATTGTTATTTTTATTAATTATGATTTTTATGATTGTAGTTGTCGGAGTAGGCATAGTACGAGGCATTAACAATGTAACAATTAACTCAACTTTAGAGTTTGGCCCCAAGCTAGAGTTGAGTAGTAACTCGATACTCTCCTTGAAGAGAACTCTGTTTAACTCACCATACTTTCATCGTACAGTTTTAGACATTATGATGACAGCCGTTTGTGTAAAATTAAATGATCACTTCTGGAAGTATTTTTACAGTGAATGTGAGACTCCCACAAGGTTTTTACAAAAATAGTGTCGTCAGGTGTTCCATGTCAAAATGTGGGACTGAGATCATTTTGTTTTTGTATGCATTTAAAAAAAATCTATTTCCTGACTATGTATTTCACCAATTTGTCTTACCTGTCAAGACCTATTATACTTAAAATGTAACAAAACTAATGAAAGTAATCAGTGCAATACACACAGTACAGGGACAGAATAGTCCTTTGTGCAATTTAAAGAAATCTTGAATGAACTTACTGTGTACAAAAGTTAAAACTGGCATCTCAGAACATGATATGAATTCATTACAATACAGCTGAGAACAAGCCTGACATAAAGATCAGGTAAAATAATAATTGAATTAAACATAGAACATTAGATTATATTAATGAAAACGTTAAATAAATGTGAACTAGGTACAACATAAATGAAATTATTTTGTAAGTGTAAGTCCAGGAAAGGCAACTAGTTAAAAGATGAAAGTTTTTATTTATTTTGTTATAAGAAAGTACAAACAATCTGCCATACCATTTCAATTAATAAAGAAAGAAAACATTTGCTACACTAGAAGGTAATAATAATAATAAATAACAATAGAAAAATGAATCTTTATTAAAAAACAAAGATTGGGTTGAAGTAAGAAATGTAGCTTTATGAAGATGACAAGTAAAAATATATACAAGATATTTAACTAACAACGCCACAATAACTGTTATCATCACATTCAAATGAAGTGATAATAATTTTACCATCAATACCGTGTGAAATATTACCACGTCCCCCGTCACAGCAGGAGTCGGCCCGTGGGCGCCCTCTATGGGCTCGGTGCGGCACTGCAGCAGCAGCGGAGCGCCTCCTCCCTGCTCCTGCAGCCGGAGTTGCATTCCTCTCCACCGCTCTCCATTCACACGCAGGGAGCCGCCGGAGAGAGAGCACCGCCGCTCCGTGACCAGAGAGGAATGTCCCCAAGTTTTGGAATTTAAAACCATGGCGAGGATATCTAACCTACGGATCACTTGAACCTGTAAGTACCGTGAAAACTCCGGTGCACGGCTTTTTTCCCCCCGTGTGGAACAAACAGGTTTTGGTGGAGCCGGCGGAAATATTTAGGTTACATGTTTTTCTCTCTACGTTGCTCCGTGTGGTGAGTTTGTCGTTGTGTTTCTACCCCAGCTTCTCCCCATGTCCTCTCCGCTCTCGGCGTCTGGGTTGTCCACGAGTTTGAAGAGCTCGAGGCTGGAACCAAACCCAGGCGTGAACAGGGGCATACCAAGGGATATGCAGAGGAGCTCTAATATGCAGTTATTTCTGTGTGTGTTGGTGCGTGGAGGCTTGTGTTTGTGTTAGTGGTGTGTTGAATGTGCGCCCCGGTGTGACCACCAGTCGGATTGATCCACACCAAACTGTAAAATTGCGGATATTTTGAGCGCCGAGCGAGGCTTCAAGCTCACTAACTTAATGCATTTGACTTTTAATTTTAACTGTATTTATTATATAGCGCTAAGTACCTGGTGCTTGAAACTAAAAGCGTTGGTGCTTTTGCAAGTAACCTCGGGTTTGGTGCAGTGTGAGGTAAGTTTCTGGCTGGTTGGAGAACGTCGGCTGCAGTAAAAACAGACTTTTCTGACCTGGAAAAGCTCCGTGTTGCAGTCATGTGTGGTGTGTTACTAGAAGAAACCTCCGCTACCAGTGTGTGTTGACACGGACTAGCTCTCAGGCTTGTCAGGCTGAGGGTGCGTATGGCAGTTGCATTGCCTCAGAGGAGGAATGTCCACCACCAACATACATAATTACAGGTATTCACGGAGCTGACACTCACTGTCGCCTGGATAAATAGTCCGGGGAGACTGGAGGAGGTGCAAGGCTTGTAGATTAAACATTTGCTTTCGTGCTTGTTGGCTGCTTGTTCTCCCCCCCCCCACACACACATGTGTATGTATCCTGTTTGGCTTTCTTAAATGGACCTAAGGGAGGAGTTGTGTTGGATTTCTCCAGGGGGACGTGGTGCTTGCTTAAAAAAAAAAAAAAAAAAGAAAATCGATTCACTTATTAGCTTTGAAATAATTAGAAATGGTGTTGCTGTGGTGTGAAAAGAGCGTTAATCTGCTAACGAAATGAGAGACAATTTGTAAGCTTTGTTATTCGACAGCAATTGAATTCCCCTTTTGAGCAGGGATGGAGTGGCGAGGGCTGTCTGTGGGTGTGTTGAGTGCGCATTGGTTGTCAGCTTTTGGAAATGCTCTCATTGCTCTATATCGGATTCTCCTCACTTCTATTTTTTAATCAAATCCTGGTTAACCAAATTAGACTACCCACCCCGACCGCTACGTGAATTCATTTGGGGACCTTTTTTAAACATGTATTCATGAATCATATTAGATGAGCAAGGGCATAGACATAATTGAAACCTTTTTTTTTTGGTGGAGGAAAAGGATGGGGAGTGGGGCCAGACTACAGCCTATCACACACAAAAACATCCCTGCAATATTAATTGAAGATTTAAGTGGGAGTCCTACTATTTACTGTGCATGTAAGATAGTTAATATAAACCTAGTGGTACTTGTGATGTGGCACCACGTAAGACACAGGCGTTATGTGATCAACATGATAACTCTTTATCATAAGTGACGTGACCCAATTTTACCTCCATGTTCAGTCAAGCAGCAGCTTCTCATTGACAGTTAAATGCGGTGACCAGCATTCACATTTAAATGATGGGGGACATGAACCGTGTGACATGAGTGTTTGTTTAAGAGGTGGTGCCCAGTCACAGCTTTAAATCATTTGACCAAGGACAGACTGACATCTCACCAACCATTCAACAGAGGTGCACCTCATTTCAAAACAAGCATTACGTTACATGAGTGTGAGACTGACAGCAAGGAGTGGCAGTAATGTGACCAAACATAGCCATGAGTCTTTGTCCAAGGACTATGTAATTATGTTTTATTTAGCTGACACGAGTGTGGAAGTGACTAAATGTTCTCTGTGGCTCGTGTGATTGTTCAAGTGAGAACAATGGATCATAATGATAGAAGTACATGTTGAGACATGTCGAAGCAACCAGCCTATGTGACTTAAATAGGAATTAAATTGGTCGAAATCTGTAAGAAACGACCTCACCCACATGGTTATCCCTTCATGGTTTCAAAAAGTTCCCACCTTATACTGCGGAGGTCTTCAGAAAATCGTTTATTTTTGGCAAAACTGTGACCTTGCATGTCATTTCACATGAAAGTTGGCAAACCAGCCAGAAAATTATCAGCAATTTGCCTCAATCTTCCCTAATTATGATACAGATCTGCCCCCACAAAAGACCAGCAGTGTCATGCATTTTGAAAGTCTGCCCTGTCCGGTCTGGCTGCTGCCGCGAAGGGAAAATCTGTGATGTCCAAACTTTGGAATTCGAGCTGACATGTGCACTTTGCACCCCACCGGTCCTGCCTTTGTGTGGCTCGCCCCCCCCCGTCGCATTCCTCTGGACTTTTCAGCGAGTGGCATATTTAAGGTCTAATTAGATTGTAGATGGATGACAAAGCAGAAGAGCTGTGCTCAAATGAGAAGTGAATTGCAACATGGCGCTGTAAAACGGGCCCTACATATTGTGTCTGATGAAGGATTTTTAGAAAAAAAGGAATTGAATGAGAAGATTTGATATAACTTCCATCACGCTCACGTGAGACTTTCCCAGTTGGAGTGAAGAAGTACTTCACTGGGTCATTGGAATTGTTTATATATGTGAACAGACTTTTAAGTGCATACCTGTATTCTTCAGGGTACGCTGTTCTGTGATTCATTGCCTTCATGCGGCGAGTCGATATGTGGACTGTGTTCACACTCGCTGTGTGTGTGTGTGTGTGTGTGTTGCTATACTGCAAAATCGAGCTCCTTTTCCAGTTTCCAGGACTGTTCGACATTTTAAACCAGTGTGACAACCTCATGTTTAGGCATTTCCTCTTCTCGCCTTCTCTCTCTGCCTACTCCTCTGCCGTTCTTCCTGCCTCCAGACTTATGCTGCCACTCAGGCTTTCCTTCTTCACTCTCCCCCTCTCTTTCTGTCAGGAGCCCGTCGCTGTCTGCGTCTACCTCCAGCCTTCCACACCACCGCTTGCGCCGCCTTTTTCTTACTTTCATTTGATTTCCATCGTAACTCTCTCTCTGTCCAAGTCCCCCCCCCCCCCCCATTTCTTGTCCTCATACCTTGCCTTGGCTCGGTGCATGAAGAAGCATTGACTATATCTGAAAAAGGATCCCCTCTCAAACCGATATAGGGGTTATGTCGGAGAGTGTCGGATACGCCCCCCCCCCCCCCCATGTGTGACTGAGGGCTTCCTTGGCACAGCGGCGCTTTAATGCAATATCTGCTTTCATATCATAGCCGGTGGAGATGGTGGGTTTTTATTAAATAAGTTTTCATTTGTGTCACTCTTGCTAAAGAGGTTAGCCGCGTTGCTGGCGCTCTGCGCAGATTGAGTGTGTTTCATTCCATCTGTGTTCGGCTGCCTTTTGCTCTTTTCAAACACCTCAGTCTATGTTTCCTGTTTTGGTCTTTATTTCCTTCTTGTCTTGCCTCTCTCACATCCTCTCCCACTTCTCCATGTTGTCACCTCTCCATCTGTTTGAGCAGTTTGAGTGTTTTTACTTCCTCTCTGGGGTTTGTGTGGCGCCCTGAGGCAAGGAGCCACACAGCAGCAGCAATATTAAAACGCACTAAAGAAGGACCAGCAGCAGGGCTCTACCCGAAGGCCTGTCACACACACACACACACACACACACGCACGCACGCTCTTATGGTGCTAACACCTCTCCAGCCGACAAGCCTTAATATGAAATAAACTCACTCGCCAATACCTGGCGGGCCTGTCTTGACTGACTGCTCAAATAGGAATGACCTCCATTTGCCCCGAATAAGAAGCTGGGATTGAGAGTCAGTGGGCGGCGTTGAACTGCAAAGTGCTGGTGCATTACGAATCATATCAAGAGGTGAGTTTGCAGGTGAGCCAGCAGCATAAAACCTCATCAGTGCCAATCAGAAGTGAATTTAAAGGCACACTGAGCTATCTGCAAGCCTCATCACCTTCTAAAGAAGGAGAGTGTGCTCAGGGCTGGCAGGTTCTTTTTGTACTGAATTAGAGAGGATGCATGAAGCGAGCGCCAGTGTGGAGAATTTGAAATGAAAGGCTTGTTTGTATTGTTTGATGCCTTAACCTTCTTTAAAAAGATTCCTTGTTGCATCCCTCACTTCGGATGTAGTCAAATAAATATGACCACTGTTGGGGCAGAGCAGAAATGTCTCGGCCAGAAAAATGTCTTTCTTTCCCTGTAAGCAAGCAGCCTTACTTTCTCCGTCTCTGTCGTGCTCATCCTAGTGAACTGTCTGTTATGTATAATTAATTTTCTCCTCTCTCCCAGTTTATTTTTATCGCCCACTTTTAACCATTCCTTCAAAGGACCCCTCCCCCGCTTCCGTCCTCCACAGTGCCTGCTGAAAGTGACAGCTGCTCGGGTACGGGGGGATGCTTTTTGAAGCAGGCACTAAAAAGGCCACTCACTCAAGACGATTTGGAATAGAAAAAATCTCTGCCGCTCTGACAGTATCAAAAACATGCCTGCTAATCTGGCTGCAAATTGAAAATAAACTCTGTCTCCACTGTAGTCTGCGCCGCCTGTTGGGGAACAGAATTTACATAGTCTCCTTTTTGTTCAAAGAGGTGTTGATTAGTTTGGTTGACATGTAAAGCAGTGATTGACTTAAGTAGGGCACAACTAAATAGTTCACTGTTTTGCAGGCACGTCGTTTCATTGACAGGAGCATTGGATTTGCGTTGGATTTATATTTTTGTAAAATCATTTGACAATCTCATAATTTGTGGAATGGGCTCTTATCCAAACCAAAGAAACACCGTCTTTGGTTGTGTTTGACCCTCAGTCCGCTGCCACGTCACCACTGAGATTGAGTTAAAGTTGTCCTGAAGGCTCTGCCGGAAGGTCCAAAGATGCACTGTTGATCCCAGAACCACTTCTGACCCAGTGGCCTTGTGTAGAAATCCCATCTCCCCCGCAGCTAGTGGGGACGGCCTCAGCATATGAAGTTTCCTCCCTGGCATGCCAATGCTTTTGTCAGCATTCTGTCCATCCTCCCTCACACACACTGACTCCGACAGGCAGCTCGGGTCACCGATTTGTTGTCTCTTGTTGCATTTCCTCCCGTGAAGAAGAGCTGAGGCCTGCTATTGATCAGGAAGTCACGGTTCCTTCCTGTAACACAAGACATCAACTATGTATTGTTGTTTAATTTTATTGCCAAGGTGCGCAGCTGGCATGGTTACTTTCTGTTATTCTGGTTATTCCTGTATCATTTTGCATTCTTTTTGCCAGCCGTGTGATATTGGTTTCACCTTGTGAGTGTGCGTATGTGTCATCAAGGAGAAGTGTGGTCCAGGAGACACTTACTAAAGATCGTTTTTGATCTTTTATTAGCCTTTTAATGATAGTATAGCTGACGGTAGACAAGGAAGGGGGTGAAAGAAGGCATTACATGCAGCAAGGGGGCGCTTGGCTGTCGCAGGGGGGCCCTGCCCTTCGCTGCAGAGAGAGAGAGGGTGCTGTGAGCCCACAGGCCGAGGGGAGCTGTAAAGCTCATGGCCTGAGCTGCTAGCCACCTACGCCTCGGGCAACCGGGCCTTTAAAGTTGACCTACAGCAGGTTGCGCCGCCCTCACGGAACTTTACAGGTGTGTAGTTGAGATCAAAATGAAAGCCATGTTTGAAGATTGATGTGAAAGTAGTGGGGATTAGGAAGTGGGGAAGGACCCCCCCCCCCCACATACACACTTTATGTCCTCTGATTTTGCGTTGCGGCTGGTGTTCAAGATGGTCTCTAGTTTCTGTAGAGTGAGTCTTCCAATATCACTATACAAGAAAGCTTATTGTTATTGATTTAAACATCCTCACTAACTAAGAAGTAAGAGCTGTGTGGTGGGAAACAGAGTTACAGATCGCTTCCACATTAAATCTACCTTAAAGCTGTTTAATGGTCAGGACTCATTATTTTCTTTTTTTAATTAAAGAAATCTGGGTATTTATCAGGTTTTATTAGGCAAAACAATCATGTGGGGACATACAATCTTGATGGAAAATGTTTTAATTTGATCTGCTCCTTTTTATATAATAATAATTCTGGTATTTTGTTGTTTATAATCAGCAAAATAAAAAATGACACGGAGTATCAACTATAGTGTGCAATGACTACAGTATTATTTTCTGTTACATCAGAATATGGCAGTGCCTAAAATGTTGGGATGTTGAGATGTTGTTGTGGCCATCACTCATATCCAATGTTTGTTCCCCTTGAGCAAAGAACGCCAGATTCCACTGGTTCAGTTGAATAAAGCAGATCTTTGAGTATATTGCATCTGGCGCAGTCTGTCAGTATCATCGGCAGAAAGTGTTTGTTGCTGATGCTAAGATAGTCTCAGTTTAGATGAGGGAGCCTACTGGTTGTTTACTGTGCTCACTAGAGTCTGTCTGCCTCTTCAGGCATGTTTGGCTTGTTAATGAGAACCACTGTGTCAGAGAGGAGACAGCGCACTGTCGGTGTGTGTGCCTGTGCATGTATTTGCATTGAGATAAGCAGTGCAGCATCACTATACAGGACGACGGTATACAGGATTCTATCTGAACGTGTGTGTGTGTGTGTGTGTGTGTGTGTGTGTGTGTGTGTGTGTGTGAACGTGGGGACTCCTCGTGTATAATGTAAGGTAACGCTCTCCACTGTAAAGGAGATGAAACAGGGAAGTTTACACAGGCACATAGCTATTTATTGTTGTGATTAATGTTAATGGTGCAGCAACTCATAATTGCTTGCCTCTTCCCCCTTCTCAGTCTTTGTAGCTCCTACTTCTTCATTCCTGTCTTCCATCCTTCGCCCCCCCCTTCTTGTACACACACACCCTCCTGGTTTCTGTTGTATTTACCAAGGGGAATATTAAATAATTCAGGCGGTCTGTTTTTCCCAGCCCTGTAAATAAGACTAATAGAAGGCGGGCCTTTGACGAGAGCCACTTGCCCAGGGAAAGCATGGCCTGTGGGCTAGCCTATAAATCAGCTAGCTGCCTGTCTGGCCCCTTTTAATGTGGCTGTGTTGTGGACTAGCCAGCAACCACCCCCATGTTAGCGGAAGGAAGGGCGACTTATTCCGGAGAGGTCAGCAGTATGGTGTTGTCGCCCCCAAGGCGGTGGTGGACGTTGAGAAAGCGTGTGCACATGCGTGTTGGACACAGGCAAGGATCACTCTCCCTCTATGCTCCCTCAGTTGAAATCTGGCTGGCTTTTTCGTGTGCGCACATGCACACACGCTCCATCATGGATCATAAACCACACACTCTGATGTCAGCACCTGCATGTGTGTTTACCAGATGGAGATAAGTGCTCATTTATTCATTTTGTTTATCACTTATTTTTCCCCCCTGAGTGCCTGGTGCCTTTTAGATGTGGGCTGGTGCTTCTGGCTAGTGTGTGTGCGTGTGCGTGTGTGTGTGTTTGTGTTTGTGCTTGTGTGTGCTTGGTGAGGTCTTATGCAGACATTCCACAGAAAACCAGTCAATAAAAGAAAAAACATTTTCGTTTTTCAGCGCAACAGAATGGGCAGTTGGCCTTCTTAAACCCACTATGTGATCCCACTTCAGCTGCTAGAAGAAGAGTAGATTTTGAGTAGCATTAGCCCTAAATCACTTTGGAGCACTTCCCAGTCTCTCACCTCCCCAAGTTAAAACTCTCAGCAGCCACTTTTCCACAGCAGGGTCAGGGGGGACCTGTCAGGTTTTGAGGCCAACTCAAAACTTTTCTAAGCTCTTGTTGAAAGCACTTTTAGTTTGTTTGAAACGTTATCCAAGATTATAATTGGTATTAACAAAAGTAACAGACGTTGTTACCACAGAAATGTTATTTTGAAGAAGACTTTAGACTAGGAACAGGGTTCTTACTCTGCGGCCCTAATCACAGTGTTTTGTCCTTGCTTGTTTGGATTCCTGGCATGCATTGTACCATGCTATGTTGGAGCCACATTTAAATTGTCAAATTACAAATTTAGTTTGAAACTCCCCTTAAAACTGTGCTGAAGTGGCATAGAATATCCTACACCTCCTTCCTCTACTACCTCCCTTTTCTTTCCACAGCCTCTTTGTCAGCTCCCTCTTTTGTGCTCAACTCAAAGGGTTAAAGAGGGAGAAGTGATGAGTAGCCCGCCGAGTCTGGCCTCCATTGTGTGTTGGCATTGTGCCATTGCATAGCATGTCGACCATACACACATGTACAAGGGACTTTTCTCCACTCAAAGGTGCTACAGTTACCCGGTCATACTACCCCAACCTCCTGCAAATCAATGCAGACACTTTCCAAAGGTTAGTGTCGTTAGGATAGAATGAGAACATGTCATACGCTGCCCCATGCAAAAATGGCCTTAAATAAGGTTTAGAAGCTTTACTCTTGGATAAGGCATTGCTGAACAACTTGGCGAACCTTCTCCTAACATCCAACAACTTTATACAAATGTTTTGGGATGCTCCTGAAAGGCCGTTGTTTTTCCTTTCCTCCCTCAGTGAAAACATGTGCTCGAGGACTATAAAACCTGTTCCCCTCCCTTTCCTCCCTTCCATAGCTTGTTAAGGAGAAAACCACTCCACGGCATGTTGTGTAGAACATTGGTGGCAACTCAGCCTAATTCTTTTAGCAGACCTGGGTTACCTCCATGCTGCAACGACGTCCCGGGGGTGCTTTTAAGTCGTCTCTCTTTCCTCAGCCCCCCTGCAGAGGGGAGGCAAGCAGAGCAGGGGCACTCTGGGAATAAGTCCTCCAGGCCAGACAATGGTGGATCGACGGTAAGGGGGGTGGGGTGTTCGATCGTAACCAGAAATAGAAGAAGAGCAGGAGGAGGAGGCCTCCAAACTGTAAGGAGGGGTGGGATAGGGGGATGTCAAAGGTTAGATTGATCCCTACTTTAGATGGAGTGAGGACATGGAGGTTTTATTGCCAGGGCCCTCGTGTTGCTTTTGCCCAGCTTGGGGTGAACCTCTGAGCTGCTACTGCATGATGGAGGAGGGGCGTTTAGCTTGGTGTGAACGCGAGCGACATATTGCTGTCCCATGATTGCTCCAGTTGTGCCCGGTGACCTCTGATCCTGACCTCCTCTCCCCCTACCAGGAGCTCTCACATAGGTCAACAGCATGCCAGCTCTGACGAGAAGAGAGGTAGGATAGTGTATATAAGTGTTGCTCATCAGTTGTCATCTGACTAGATTTTTGCGTTTGTACCAGCAAGTCTGTTCTCTCAGCTGTTGCCGTTAAGGAGCGTGTGACGAAGCAGCCAACAGCGAAGGAATGCGTCAGCGATACCATTCAGCTCTTTTCGGGCCACTGCATTCCAAATGAAATGGGGTGTGTAACTTGTGACTGGTGTGATGTGCTGATGCGTGGCAGCAGGGAGGAGTTGCTTCCTTTCTTTCTCTTGGAGATTCCTCCCACCCCTGCCTCACCAAGGTCTATGGTTTCCTTGGCTCATATTGCGTGTGCAGGAATGCGGCTGTTCTGGTTGATGGGCTCGGCTCTCCGTTGTTCCTGAGTGTTCCTCATTTGGCTCTTAAGATCAGCGTGACATGGCCCCTGGTGCACCAGCAGACTCTCTCTGCCTGCCCTCTCTGACACATGACACATAGTATTTGTCCAACTGGCACTTGAGGCAACATGGAATGTTGAGTGTAGCTTTAGAACAAGGGCATTAAACCAGTGATTCATTTTATTAAAGACAAACGGGGCAGAGAAGTTTACATCAATCTGAAACATGCATTATGATGAATCCTATACATGACTTTTCTCTCTCCCAAACTACTTAATAAGACATGTCTTAGAGCCATTGCCACATGCGTTGTTCTCAAAACCTGGTAGAAGCTGTTTTTAGCTCATTCAAGAGGCACATCCTGCCCTCGGCAATCAGTGCTGCAGTCAAACTTGGCCACAGCACAGACACATTTTCAAAAGTAGCCCGTCTCCCAGTCTGCTTGTAGCTGCATCAACATAAAAGCCTTGAGCGTTTAGATTTGTGAAAGGGTGGGATAGGAGAAATCTGAACAAAATGATGCCAGAGCCTGCACCTCGGCCAGAAAAGGCTGAGGGAAAAGAAGGAAGACAACAGAGGAGAGAAGGGAGGAAACTTGGCAGCTCTAGCTAACTCAGAACAGCAACACAGCAGCTCGCACCAAAGAATAATAAATAATGTTGTGGAGAGACGTTCTTGTGTGCAAGGCAGGGCGGAGAAAAAGAGCGAGTGTCGGGAAAGAAGGATGACAAAAACTCTGAGAAGCTGAGTCAAACTTTAATTAAGGACTGAACCCAGCATTGGAACAGCTGCTGTTGCTTGTGCCACCCCGCCACACCAGCTTTACAGCTTTTTAATTTGAAAGCCAAACAGATGTTACGAGGGGGTGGCGATTTTATCGGACGAGAAGTTTGGTTTCAAGGAAGAGGAGGAAATTAAACTTTCCCACTCTTTAGTCTGGTGATTTCAGGGAGTTAGTGATACAGTCTGCTGGTCAGGGCAATGCTGATTGTAACCTGGTGATATCTTGTTAACTACCACACATTAAAGTGTGATAGAGTCACTGTAGAGGCATCTGCATCTCTGTTGAAGTGCTCTTGAGCACGATACTGGCCGCCTCCATAAATTCAATGGCAACATAAAACGGTGCAATGCAAAAATTGTACCTTATGCTTCATGCTCACTCACCGCAAGCTGCTCAGGGTAATAACATTGTCTCTAAATATTCAATGGTGCTCTAAAAATGGCCGCTTGTCATACTATAAACCATATTTATTGAATTTTCCACCATTATGGATGTCTTACTTGCTTGGATTTACTGAAATAGCAAATTCTTTATAAATGATGAAGCCCATATAATTAAAGTGAGAACGTCGATGACAACCAGACGCCTAACAAGACGTTTGACCAACAAATCAGCCTGCAGCGTAGTCAATACATCAATATATTGATGTATTAATAAGATTATCATTACATTTGTCGTTCTCAAAATCAGCAATGTATTGTGATATAGATTTCAGGTTACATAGTCATTGATCTTTGTGCCATACCTGTCCTTCGTGGTCAGGGTTGCCAGCTCACGGTGTGTGTTTTACTTTCAGGTGATATTCACCCGAGCTTGCACTCAGTGGAGTTTCAGTCTCTCTCCCTCCTCTGATCCAAATGTCTGTCATCATCAACGTGGAGAGAACCCATTTGGTTGGGCTCGCTCAACCCCTTTTATCAGCATGTCTGTATCTCCCCCTCGCTCCCTCTTTCTCATTCTGTCATGGAGGACGTGATGAAAATGGCTGTTTAATCATGCAGAGAGGTCAACCAATCAAAGGGCCTGGGCCCAGTGATTTAAGGGCCTATTCAGAGCACAGCTGGAGGGAGAGGGAAAGGGAGGGCGAACGAGGGGGGGTGTTGAGAGAGAGAGAGAGAGAGAGAGGGAGAGAGGGAGAGAGGGAGAGAGGGAGGGAGGGAGGGAGAGACGGAGAGACAAGTTGGGGTTTGATTGCTGTATGGTGCAGGTCACCTCTCATCCACTTACTGCTGGTCTCGTTTCACCAATAATTGTCCCTGATAGATTGATGTATAGGCAGGGAGATGAATGGATAGAGTAGGTGGAGGGCGGATAGGCAGAGAGACGCGCACATTAGTGAGCCGACCCGCCAGTGATGAGATACGTACACACCCTCCAAAACTCACACGACCTCATCAACAGCAGTATAGACGCACGTCTTCCTCCCATTAACTTTGGCAGGCCGCTTCCACTGTAACTGCAGAGCTCACTACCCCACATACACACACACACGCACACACACACACACACACAAACTCACAGATATGCCGTCTGCAGACAAGGCAGTTCTCACCTGAATGTCAATTGGAGAGAATGACAGATGGTTGGGAGGAGCAGAGGAAGTACAGACAGACAGATTGTCTCCTGTCTTAGGCTCCAATATACAATCTATAATATACGGGGTCATCCTGTGTTTAACCCTTTATACCTATCATACAGGTAAAATACCTTTTTTGCTGTCATCAGCACAAGACCTAGGTCCTCTGCTGTATATTTCATACACACTACTACGAAAGCAGAACTTTGCAAGAGCTTGTTAAATTCTGTGCGCTTAACAGGATTATCACGTTTCAATGTCATTACAACAATGTTTTTGCACTTGATATTCAACAAGGCAGACAGTGCGGATCAACTTAAAATTTCTTTATGTGGTCACCTTATGAAAATGTAATGCAACAAGTCCTGCTCGGCAAGAGTCATGAAATGGATAGAACTATAAAGAAGAGTGGCATTTATGGCCGAGAGGCAGGAAGTGCCAATATCTACCATAGTAAAGTTACAGAAATGAAAAGTTTACTGTCGTAATCGTACAGTTGCTGTCGTAACCTCCATTCGCCCTTTATTATGAAAGACGAGACTATTCCTGGATATGGAGACAGCCCTGTTTATGACTCATAAACCCTGATAACACATGTTGACCCATTCACACTGACGGCAATAATATGTTTTGTGCCATTGCAGAGCTATGTTCTCTCCCCTTGCCTAATTTGTGTTGTCTGAAACCCCCTTGTTTTGCTCATCAGACCTGTAGTACTGCGATGGCAGTGCCAGCGGATCTCTTTTCTTGAAAGATTTCTGTGTAGAATGTACTCAAAAGTGTTTGATTGCTATTAAAGTTCTCCTAATACAATTAAGCTTCTCACAGGCTTGCAGCGAACAACTTGCTGAATAAAATATGTCGCCCCCTGAGTCGCTTGTTATTGGTTTGCTCAATCTACATGGAAGTGTAATGTAGCTCTTTGCTTGCCTGGCCTGGAAATGTTTTTTTTCCTTCACGCTAGCATTGCAAAGAAAGATTGAAGGGATTTGTACCAGCTTCTGACAGGGGTATTGCCTGATCAACTTTATTGAGTTAACCGTATTGACTTTAGCTCCTGTTCACACGTCACTCTGACATTTCCCAAAAGGACTGTGGGTGAAGCTAAAAGTTTGAAAGGGACATCTGTCCCTCCTGCCCTGTATTTTCTGCTTGACTGTCTCTCTTCAGGGTTTTCCTTTTCATTCTTCCCGGTTTCTTTACTTCTCTGTGTCCTTCTCCCAGTGTTGGTTTGCTGGTCAGTAGCCTCACATCAGCTTTACACTGTGACTAATCTCATACACAGTTAATATTTGGCTGCTGCCAGCTTAGGTAAATTAACAACCCGCTACGAACATTTCTATTTGGGCTTCGTTTGGTATGCTCCAATGCATGATGCTGGCTGTTCCTGCTGAGGTAGTATTCAAATAATTGTCATTAGATGCTGCAAAGCACCATAATAGAACTACAGTACCACAATTCTTTGCAATTACACAAGCATGTGCAAACTGTTTCTCAGAGGGGGGTAAATACTGATCTGGTCAAAGTGTTGTTGCCTTGCCTAAGACAACTTCCCTGGTTTGCATGCAGATTCAGGTAACCTTTGAGGGTATACAATGTCAGAAAACAGTGAGGAAAAGTGCCACATTTATCATTTAATGTCTTCAAACTGCTTGTTTTGTCTTAATCATCTAAAACCCAATCCAGATCTCTCTTTTTCCATGTTGTCTCCTGTTAAATCAACCAAGGGCAAAAGAAGACTCCTGTCTGTTTCACAGCTGCAGTATTCTGCAGTAGATATTTTGTTACTTTGCGCTCACTGCGGCTCTGCTTGTGTTTCTGATACAGCCAATGAGTTAGTGTTTGTAGAGTACCACTTCAGCAGATAGCTGGCCTCTTGCTCTTGCTCTCTCTCGCTTTCTCTTTCTCTTCCTCTCCCCATCTCTCTGACCTTGCGTCGGCGTGTGCTGATGAGCGCCGAGTGGATACACTCACGAGTGGTGTGTGCTGCGCGCGCGCGCGTGTGAGCGCTAGAGAAACCACGGGAGCTCCATTTGTTGTGTAAATGCGAGCCGCTAATTGACTGCCGGGCACGCAGCCTCTCCTTCACCGGCTGAACCCTGCCCTCCGCCGGGTCCCAGGGATCCTGCCAGGGGAATGTTTGCCCCCTCACACACACACACACACACACACACACATCCACTCACGCTCACAACACCCCCCCTTTCCCTTTCTTCATCCGTTGGAGCAGGCCTGGCACTGGGCCAAAGTGAGGATGGGCACGGCGCAAGCCTCTCTGTTCTCTCTCTGTTCTCTCTCTCTCTGTCTGTCTGTCTCTGTGTCAAGCTCCCATAATGAAAAGCTACACAGCATTTACTCAAGATAACATGCTGTGCTGTTTGACACTCTTTTGATACAATTTCTGATCTCATGAAACACAACGAGTTCTCTCTTTTTATACTCATTTGGACATTGTTGGATAAATTTGATATTTTTTTAAACAAGCAAGGGAAATATGTATGTATGTATGTGTATGTATGTAATATGTAGGTATCCTCATTTAAATGAAAATACCCTGAGTGTACTAACTCTCAGATTTAAGTTAGCCCAACTGGCTTGAGGCCCAGATCTCGCACTCACACCCGCTAAAACAGCCCATAGCTACAAATATTGCTCTGACAAATTGGTATTCTATGTAAAATTTATAATGTAGAAAATAGTGCAGAGAAATATGATTTACTTCTTCTGACAATGTGTGACTATTTTAGCGATGACTTTCAGATGACATTCTGCACCCAAGAAAATTGAGAGATATGATTGTATATGATTCAACAAGGTGCCGTAGAGATGATATCTTGGCTTATATCGTGGTGAGTCTGTTCCCTCATGAAAGGACCGTGGCCTGCAGAGCTCTTTCACCATGAATGGCAGTGCTACTAGAAAATGATGGCAAATTGATAGCATGACGACAAGACACAGAAAAAAGCTCTATTTTCACACACTTATTCCAAAATGATGGATTATTTTGGAATCGAGCAAATTTAGATTTCCCCTTGGCTGAACATCACAGACATACTTTAACAGAGGAGATAAAATAACGTAGACACAAATCTAAATTGTTCACATGGCTCAGAGATGGCACAGCGGTAGTTAAAGTGTGCAAAGCAACACAATGTTTTGTGTATCATGAAGACTAGTGGGAAGGAATCGTGGAAATGCAATCAAAATTACGATGCTGAGCTGGAAAAATGCATGCACGCACACAGGATCAGACCTCCCGTACTCACAATATTTCCCAGGCCACTTCATTGTTCTGCCGAGGTAAACATCAGGGAGCACAGAGGGGAACATACAAACAATAAACTGACACACTCTCCCGTAACACTCTGTTTAGACTACAAACACAAAGGTGTGTGTGTGTGTTGTCCACAGTAAACTGCAGTCCTGAGAAAGTCAGCGAAGGACCTGGTGCATAAGAATGGCAACTTGCCGATTTCATACCATTAACCTTCCCACGGTTTGAAACATCCAAATGTCAACCATGTCACTTCCTTTCTTGGCAGATGAGAAATGCTGAGAATGCAGTAGATTGGCAGCGAGTCAGTCAGTAGGTAGCACACAGTTGAATGCTCTGTCATGTAAGGCTTGTTTGATGTGATATTCACAGTGGACGCCACAGTATGTGTTCATGGTATGCATGCATGGTACTTGACTTTCAAAACTGGGCTACACTTAAATGTGAAGGACTGTTATTTTAGGCCTTCGATGGCAGCAAATGAGACGCAAAGAGACAAAAGCAAGGATTTAACACCAAGCTCCCCACTTATGCTCCTGAGACAACAACAATAGGATTAGCCGGCACACTAAATAACTAAGGCCTTGGCCAAGCCTCTTATGCTGTCACAGGGACCTTTTTTTTAATGTACGTTAATATGGTCACCAGTTATTTTAATTCAATAAAGTTGCCTTAAAAGTGCACAATAACTGCTTTTAATAGCAAATAGAAATATGTGCATATTTTTTAAGATCAATTATTTTTGCTATTTCTTGCTTGAGATGGCAAACATACTTATTTCAAGCTATACATAAAAGAAAAACTACTATAAAAGTGACATTGAGGATATCTCAGGTCGTCATCTTTCTGTTGGTCTGTTCACAGCCTGTTGCACTGAGCCGGTGGAGCTGCTAATTCCCAAAGTTGCCCAACAAGTTTGATTCACTACAGTTGCAGCTGGAGAAACTGGAACATCCAGTATCCACAAGTGGGAACACAAACAGAGTCAGATTGAAAGAGAGACAGGGAAAAGGTTTATTTGGAATACCACTGTCGAGGAAGTGTTTATCAGTCGCTCACCATTAAAAGCAAATGTATTTCCTGTTTTGATCTCACTGTAATCCCCACCTCTGCTACACTAACGCATTCACTGCCAATAAAGCTTACTGAATCACATCGACTGTGTGCGGAAGCGAAGAAGGAAAAAGGGAGAGACAGAAAATGATAGGCTTGAAAGTGGAGCGAGGGAAGGAAAAGCCAAAAAGAGGAAGTGAAACAGGAAGACGCAAACGAGCATAAAATGCTACGTGAGGGAAAGCGAAACCGGAGAAGGTAACAGACAGGGAAAACACAAATTGCTCTCCCCCCCCCCCCCCCCCTGCTAGCTGTACCAGCAGTATTGCTGCCAAACAGGTTGAATCTGAGTCAGCAAGACTTGAACTGGGGCCCTAGCCTATAGCTGCGGGGCTGCTAGTAACACACTCACACAGACACCGTGTCAGACCTGTCGCCCTATTCTCCTCAGCCCTCCAGCTCCATCCCTAACTATAGCTGTTCAGTCAACCACTCTTAATTAGTAGCTGCTGCTGCTGCCGCCTGCCCTGCCCCGGCGCCAATGTGGTGAAGCCCCAGCCCCACGTCTATGTGTGTGTGTTTCAGTTTCTGTTTACTCTGTGCATCAGCTGCAATGTTGCCTGTGAGCCCTCTTTGCAGTGTGTATGCATGCTTTCTCTGTGATAGTACGTGTGCAGGCGCTACAGGTGGAACAGCATACACTGTGCACGTTTTGTGCCTCATATTGTCGCACCACATGCGCCGCCTCTTTTTAAACTCTCCATCTTTCGCCTATTGGCGCTCAAAAGAGCTGCCGCTTTTAGGGAAAGTAAAATGCATTTTTAGTGCCACTTCTCAAAGATCACATTGAGTTAGTGCATGAGAGCAAGACATGCTCTGAGAGGCTAAAGAGAAACAATATCTGTCAGGGAAATCTATATTTCCCTTATTTCCGATGTTCTGGGAGCGCTTTAGTAACAGACTGTTGACTTCACAGTTTCAGGAGATGGGTTCAGGATAATGTTTCACTGTTGTTCTTGTTGAGGTTTATGCCTGTCAAGAGAGCCAAGTGTGTGTATGTTTGTGCACATTTGTGTGTGTTTACTGCTTAAATACTTGGCTGTACTTCAACAACCACAGGAGACAAAGAAAATATTGTACCCAGTACTTATTCTAGCTCCCTCTGCGGTGAGGGTCTCATCCAAGCTGTGGATCAGGCTGACATATTTCTCCCTAAGGACGTCCAGTACAAAAGCATAGGTGGAATAAGTCTGCCAGCAAACTACGATAGCCACCGGCCTGCTAATCAAGACCATATTACAACGAGAGAAAGAAGACGAGCTTGGCTCAGCGCAGGAAACGCAAACAGCTGGAAAACAGACATCGGGTGAAGTTTAACTAGCCCCACATGCCTGCTTTTCAATGTACATACATTCATATATTTTCCTGGAGGAGCCCAAGCCACAACCCAGCAACACAGTGACCCACATTAGCGGCATTGCACATCCACTTTTCACTCCGAGGCCAAATGTAGGCCACACAGAGTCCCGCTTGCGGAGCAAAGCATCTGAAGCGTCACCCATTGCCATGCATTCTCACACCACCACCGCAGTCCATACATTGATGGATGACTGAGAAATCCATTGTGAAGTGAGAGATTTGGTTTTGTGCTCAGCCGGGAGCATGTTAAATAAATGTTCAAATTGTGGCGCTACAATTGAGGTTTTCCAGGATTCCTCTTATTTGACACAATAACAGCTTTAAGAGGTTTTTGGTGGTGGTCAAAGCGGTTGTGGTCACCCTACATAATCTGTCGATCTCTTTTGAGTCTCTTGTTTTCTTCCCTCCTCTTTTCCTAGTGAATCGGCTTACAACGAGGCTTCATGTTCGAGTTTGCTTGTTAAGCCCCATATGTAGCTGCACAATCCCTCTTTAGTGACAGACTGACACATGTCACTACCCAAAAATGAGAGCAAAATAAGGACCGCTGAACTGAACTGAACTTACAGTAACCATCTGCTTTGCAAACACAAGTTTTGCTCCCTCTTTCCCGTCTTTACAGGAATTAATGGCCACCGCCATGCAGACGGTTAAATGTGGCTTGTGTTTGCACTGCATACTGTTTGAGTCCACAGGTTAGGGAGGAAGAATAATGTGTTTTCTTTTTTCTACCCCCAAGAGCGACTTGTCTGCGTTTCTAGTATGAGTTTCATTTGCATTTAAGATGCTAATGTAGCCTTTTGGGGGGAGAGCTGAAATGGTGAGTGTGTGTCTGCGCTTTGTTTTGTCCCAGTTATTCATTAGGCTTTAATAATTGCCGCCTCGCGCTTCATTCAAACAACGGCAGGAGAAATGGATTCACTTCTTTCTCTCCCTAGAAAGGTCAGTGTGTAAAGCAAGACACCTCCCAGACATGTTCTTTCTCTTGGACGATTTAGCTGAAAACCCCACTGTTTGTGTGTGTGTTTCGCTACTGGGTTTAAAGCAGCCGTTGAAATTCAAATGAGGCGTGCAGGCCGAGACTTGGGTATTCCTAGAGAGAGAGAGAGAGAGAGAGAGAGAGAAAAGGAAGAGAGAGAAGCAGAGATCTTCTGAGGACGTCTCTCATTGTGGGTAGAGGTCACGAGCACGACTCTGGTGACAGGTTCCTGTCGTTGTGCGAGCCTTAACCTTTCCCCCTTGTGAAATCACGAGTTTTAACAAGCCAGAACAGATCATACAAGCCATCCTTCAGCACACCAAGGGAAGGGTCAGCCGACCTGCAGAGGAAAGTGGATTGCAGCGCGGCAATGGAGACCGGCTTAGTGCTGAATCCCATTATCAAACAGCGTTTGTCAAATAATAGGTCAAGGCCCACTTGTACCAAAGACATATTAGGTTGTGGTTTAATTCCAGAGCTTTGTAGAACTGATTTTGCTCTGCAAAGTGATTTTGGTCGAGGAACAAAAGGTTGCTTGTATTAAGTCTGTTCAGACAACTGACTGAGGGCAAAGCTCGATCTCAGTTGAGGTGATAAAGAGAATACAGTGATGACGAGGCTGGCAACATCTAGAAGGCCTGCGCAAATATTGCTTTTACTTTGCTTTATATTTGGACTGCAGTTGTTAAGTATTGATATTGATTATTCTTGATGTGGCATTAACATCCTGACTTTGTTTTCATCCATGGCAGGCACTTAATAAAAGCAATATTGCTACCGTCCTATACGACTATAAATTGTGGAAACTAAAAGCCGCTGTCTGTTCTCCATATAATTGTGCACCTTTACTCACCAGCATGGCATATATCCCAACATTTCTTGCACCATTACCGACGCCATCCACTACACATTGAAGCCGGGAGACCTAGCTTGCATAAACACCCAAACAATGTACGATAATGGCTCTCAAATAACGCATCAGCCATATTTTCAATCCACTTTGAAAGTGGCGGTGAGTGGCTGAAATAAGCGATTGGGAAGTTATGAGTGGCAGTGGGTCCCTGGGGGACCGTGGAACATGGCAGGTCATTTGCCTGGCCAGTATTCGTGTGATATATTTGTACGCTTTGTCGAGGAGGGGGGCAGAGGTGGAGGGAGCGAGGCGCTTATTCAGCAGGCTGGAATGCAATAGAAACAGAGGGGAGACTTAATCAGGCTGGGACAAATAACATTTAAACACAATTAAAACCACAGGCTGCAGAATATTTCTTATCTTGCAATGATTGTGTCCCCCCAGTGAGGCTATGTCTGTCATGCAAAGCAATATTCAGACCTGAGGCTTAAATTGCCAGTTTTATTCAGCTTCCTCTGTAGGGTACACTTTGTGTGGGGCTTTGCAGAATGAAGTTTGTCTTCCTTCTTTCGTTCTCTTATCAAGAAGTTGGTAAGCGTACAACAATAAGGGCATGTGTGCAGCTTCAGGCCTGTAACATCCAGTGCAGTGGTTGTCCTATAAGTCATATTTATGCTAGACTTTTCATATCCATCCCAGGGTTATGTTGAACAAGACGCTGATATATTTAGTCCTTCTTCTCTCCTCTCCGCCCCTCTTTGTCTCTGGCATTCCTCTCACTCACCACTCTTCCTCTCATCTTCCCCCGCTCCCGCCAGTCTTTCCTTATCTTTCTTCCTCTAGCTCACATTTCTGTCTTTCCAACACGTCGCCCTCTGTGTTTCTCTCTCTCTCTCTCCATGTCGGTTCTTATCCTCCCCCGCGCCCTCCTCCTCTTCCCCATGAGGCTCTACCTTGTCCTGGGCTCAGTTGCTGTAATGACACTGACAAGCTCTTTGGACCCAGTTTTGGCTTTGTTTCTCCTTTTCTTTTAATCGCAGTTCTTTCTCTCCCTCTGTGGCTTGCTGAATTTAGACACGGGAGCGTCTAATGTAAACTTGGGCCGACACAAAGGCCGTCGGACACCCACAAAATACACACACACACACGCCCTGTTTACACTTTATTAACTGTCTGCCAAGTTGAGAGACAGTCTCGGTAATATGACCTAATGAACGTGTGCTCAAGGTTTCTGTGTGTTTTGCCTTCTATTGAATCTCGCTGCTCCCTCCCCTAGTCTGCCCTGTGACTGACTCACAATGGATGATGTTACTCGTCCTTCTGGACCGACGAGTAGGCCCTTCCCTTCCTTTTGGGAGGGCTCCAAGAACAGCCAGGCACCTCTCAAAAGGCTCTGATTATGAAATGGACTTGTTGGACTGAAGACAGGAATTCTACTTAGACTTTTTAGCCTGAGGAGGGATATTTCTGGTAGAAAAGTTGGTAAACTGCGCTTTCAGTTGGTTCATCATTAACTATTTAACAAAGTCTGTTATACCTTCAGCAACACCTTGATTATGCTTCTTCCCACCATCTCATATAACAAATGGATTTGAATACATATAATGTATAATAAATACAATGATATTTGTTTCACTTGCTTCTTGGTTTATTGCAAACAGCCTAATTGTTCTTTGTTTGTACAATATGTAGCTATAAACAAAGTATTTTATAAAAGTGAAGCTGTCGCATTACATTGATACCGTTTTAGATTATTGACTTATTTAACTTGATTAATTTAATTAACATAAGACCAAAAAACTGTTATAATGAAGACGCTGGCCGAAGGTTGTTGTTGTGATAGCTTATTAAAATAGTTGTTGTGATCATCTTATTATACAATGTAGTGGACTATTGAAGCACTTGATGAAAAAATAATAAGTGGAATCCTTGTGAGTAATGTTGTGAAGGACTTAGTCTAAGTTGAAGTGGTGTTGGGTATAGTTATGCGACAGGCACTGTTCTCCTCTTATCTCTCTCCATTCCTCCTCTTTCCGCCTCGCCGACTATCTGAAAAGGTGTCCTCCACTCCTCTCCCCTCACCTTTCTATCTCTCCCTTCTGTTCTATCCATTTCCATCACCTCGCCTTTTCACCTGCACCATTTCCTCTCTTGTGTCTCCTCATCTTCCGCCTGATTATTACACGCTTTCTCACTCAATCTCCCTCTTTGCACTTTTATTTTTTCATTCTCTTCTCATGCCTTCTAACTCGTTCTGATTGTTTTTTCTCTTTCCTGTAAAGATTTTAGTCAGTAGATCATTAAGTGTGCATTTAGTCTCTTATGTAGTCAAAGAGAGGAGAAAATGTAACATCAAAAGTGTTACTGGATGTGTCGTAGTCGCTACAAACTACTGCGGATGAAGAATTAGTCACACACCCACATTTGTACACCAGCCTTCGTCTCTGTCTCTGACGCCGCCTCTATAGTGAAGCAGTGATGCATGCGGCGCTGTGTGTCGCGCTTCACCAGGAATACACTATGTGCGAATGATCGGGGACAAGACAGGAAATCGTCTGAGCTCACAAGCCCCTATTCTCTTCTTCCTGAACACCATGCACCGTGCACGCACATTGACACACACACTGTCTGTTGGCTTGAATATCTCCTGAGCTAAAAACAGTGGGGATAGAGGAGCTTCCTTTGTTTCAGCCCCACAACGACGCGACTGAAGATAATTGCCGTTGGCCTCACATGACTCCGGTTTAACAGTGCCATTTAAACAAAATGAATGGTCCTGTCCCACTGAGTTCCTGGACATGACAGCGTCTTTGTTTAGTGTGTATGCTAGTGCAAATCTTCCTGTGTATTGTGATGAGTTTGACCATGTGGGTCAGTGTGTTTTTTGGGTGGCAGATTGGCTCATTTGTTCGGACCGTTTTCTTGATTTTCATGCAGAACAAAAGCTAATGATATATACCCACAACATCTTGCATGAATTCTCACATTGTTTTTGGCGCTTTCCCTGTTAAATAACCCACTTTCTCCCAAGCAGAGACATCTGCATTAACCCTGATGTCTTGGGACCCATCTGTAGACATAAATCTGCTGAACACCATGTGATACAAGCCACACGCCAGTCTTAAAGTATTTAGAGCCAAGGATAAAGCATTGCGGTAATAGCCATGGTATGGTTACTAATACTCCTCAACAGCACACATCCGGAAACTGTATGGGCCATAATGGACAAAGATGGATACGGATGCTGTCCCAGTCAATATTGAACCAGCCCAGATACACTGTGTTTGTGTGAGTTTGTCAGTGTGTATATGACCGCTTTCGCGTGGGTGCTGTCATTACAACAAAGCAGGACATTTATTTGTGTAAACTTGTACTGGATGATGTAATCAGTCAGACTGAGGGGCAAAAGGAGAGCAGATGGTCAGTTGTCTGTTTCAATAAACTTAATAAGTGGAAACCATATCAAGTGTGATGGCGCACCAGAAGAATTCACAGCTGAGAAGATATGAGCTAGATTAAGTCTTGGATTTGTGTCAAGCCTTTGGAGTGCTCAGGTCAGATGTCTGCCTCTTTATGAAGTAATCCCAATAGGGAAATCAAAAAAGATTTTTTGGTTTAGATAGTCTGTATCTAGGGATGCGTATTGCATCACTTTCTTCGTGTCAACACAAAGAAACAGTTATGACACGACCAAGAGCAGACTGTCCTTTGGACTGCCTTTCAGTTTTTTGGAATTCCATTTATTCTCAATTTATCTCCTGTGTGGCTCTCCAGGATTGAAACTTGTATGATATTAATGTCAATTAGGAGTTGATATCAGCAGTTTGAAATATGTTCTCATTAGCTGCTGCTCTTGCTGTTTGTTCATAGCTGATGCATCATTTTCAAATCCTTGTAAAATCAGAGGGAGCGCTGACAAAACGGTCCACAAAAGCTTACTCTGGAAATGTTAAGCCCAAGAAGGGGAGGCTACTTTTATTGCGCCATTAAAGCAAAAGGAGACAGTGATTCTTTTTAATGCCTTTCTCCTTGAAGCAACCCCCTCTTCCACCCACCACCGCCATCAACAGCACTGTCCTCAAATCCTTAGAGAGAGCGTGCCTGTTTTTACAACAATCAACACTCTGGCAAGTTTTTTTAAGAAGCACAAGCCCGACCCAGCACTCTGGGTGTCAAGGGTCGACTGAGCTCATAAATGGAAGGTGTGAGCAAGAGAAAGTAGAAGGAGGGAGCTGCAGTTGAGGACAGAAGTGTTTGGTAATGGGCTGTTTCGGGCAAAGCCGGCTGCATTCCTTTATAGTGAACTCAGCAGGGAGAATATAAGCAGTGCTACGCAGGAATGCACCAATTTTGTTGTAGCTCAGAACAGTCCATTCATGGGTGGATGTAACAAATGAAGACACTTTATACAGACCGTATTTGATCATTTCAGTGCATTTTAAAGTTTATAAAAATATGGCTTCTTGAGTTCATTAGTTTCAGTTTTTCAATCGGTTCATCAGTCACCTGCAACATGTTGTATATACTCTATACAGATATTATGTTTTCTTCAATTATGTCCTCAGTTTACCATTTCGGTTTCCACTCCACTCAGTCCACTGATTGAACCTGTCCTCAGCCGTGGTTTCATGACATCAACACCTGTACAACCAGCTTAGAAAACGCTAACCACAGCTTGATTGGTGGTATGAATGACTGTTGGAAAACCACATGGTTGTTTGTGGTCGACCTCCATTGTGACTGGCATTACTGATTGTGTTGATTGAAGTAATGGGGGGGGCAAGTAGATACACGCTGGGTTTGTGATTAGCAATAACAGTGCATGCACCATTCACACTCTACTGGATAGTTTCCTAAAATATATGTATGTGCAGTTTGGTCGCAGTGTTGAATCTGCTCAGACGGTGCCCCTTGACCAACAGAAATGTGCACCAGACCAGAGTCATCAATCATCTGGACATTTCTGGCAAGTCTCTGATTCTGTCTCTTTTTTTCTGGGTGAGATTCTCTAAAATCTCAATTTCACAGAGCTGTTGTTAATTGTCATTTATATAACCAACACGCCCTGGCTGCCTGACAACATTGTACCCAATAAGTGTCACTGAGACACACAGACCACTCCAAATCGCACTGCATTCTTGACATAAAACTGCACCCCGTGACAGTAGGCTAGGCAAATGTGGATGCTACATTAGCTAGCATTTTCCACTATAAGCTACAGGTCATACCAGACCAACTGAAGTTTTAGTGAGAGTATTGAATTGAGCAATGCTTTAAATTCAATGTTTCACTTGAAAGAGGAAAAACGTGCTATTTTGAAAGCTACACTATCTTGCTTTAAGTGTAGGATGTTGGAGAGCCAATGTGTAGTTCTGAAGTGTGCAATATTTTAAGTACTTTTCATTCTGAAACATAAGCTTAAATCCTGCGTAGCAAGACATGGGGAGATTATGTACTTCTATATCGAGGATGACTTCAAGTTGGGTTAACAGCCTGCTGTTGCATGTCATCACCTGCTCTGATCTGTCAACACTGTTGTTCATTTAAAGCCACGTCAAACAGAAACCGCATTAGCTTTATGCTACTGACAACAGTACGGGCTCAGTGTGATATTGCGTTGGTGGGCCAGTGGTGAAATGTTGAACTAGCTTCACGATTATTGTGTTACTTTGTGAGTCGTGTATCAGGCACAGTGTGGCCTTGACCTACATATCGCCTACCACACACACACACACACACACACACACACACACACACACACACACACAATTTGTCATGGAAAGAAAGACCCAGTCGCACAAACCCAGTCGAGAGATTAAGAGTAAACCACTAATCTGACGGTGCCTGCATCAGTGTGTTTGTGTGTCTGTGTGCTCCCTTTTTGAAATATGGGCAGGTTTTTGTGCGATTGCTTGTTCATTCTCTCTTAGCAGCTGGAATGAAGCCCTTTGTTTTTTCAGGAATTTCACCCCTGAGAAGAAACAGGGAGGAGGAAATGTGTGCTCATGTTTAGTTTGTTGCGATCGCTATACATTTGGTGTTTTCTTAATTATTATTTGAGCTTCACCACTACTATGGGTCATAAAAGGTGGAGAATGTGGCAGGAGATGCAGAGAGAGATGTAGCTGTGTTGCAAAACTGAGAGAAAGAAATAGCGTGAGGGTGAGAGGATTCTATGAAGATTGGGGTTAGATGCAAAAATGGAGACGTACACAGTCTGTCTACTCTTCAGGTGCTAGCTTTGTAGGGTGAGATGAGATTTGAAGGATGTAGGGCACACACACCTGTCACACAGATTACGTTACACACACACAAATATACATGGTATGTGTTTGCTTGATGAGGTGACAAATTCCACATTGAGGTTTGTCAACCACAGCACAGTGCCTCTGCGTTCCAGTTTGGAGCGGACTTATTCTGAGATCGCCAGCGGTTAGATTTAGAGAAGTCGCAAAAGCTGGTGTGTGTGTGTGTGTGTGTGTGTGTGTGGTGTGTGTGGTGTGTGTGGTGTGTTTCATGTTTCATGCTCTTATGGCTTCATTTTAGGTCTGGGGCAAAACAAATATCACAATATTTTTGACCAAATGACTCAATATTGACATTTTATTTGTCAATGGTGCTTCAAAAAAATATTTACACATGGAAATTTTAGATAATCATTAGTAATGTGGATATAATGACTCAATTCAAATAATTGAACAGCTTGAACAGTCTGGTAAATTCAGAAAATTATGTCACTTGACTTTAATGCAGCCTTTAAAACCAGCATAAATACACATATGCCATATTCAGTATTACATCTAAAATCCAATATGATTTTTAGTATTATATCACAATATCGATATAAAATATATTGCAGAGTCCTACCTCATCTTAAACACACACAGTAGCCGACGATCCCCTTATCCCTCTGTCTCATATTCTATAAATGCAGGCAGAGCAGGGACAACTGTGTGCTGTAGCCTCAGAGCAAAGGCCCAGATGGACCCATATGTGACAAATGCAACACACACGCATGTATGTCTGAAGTAACGTCTGTCGGCATATAATCCGTGTTTTATTGTCGCAGGGAATGAGGAGAAGAAGAATTTGTGTGATCTAGTGCCAACAGTCGGTCTACTGTCTCGGAGTGGCAGCTGACACACACACACACACACGCACACACATTCATAAGGCACATTGGGTGTCGGAGAAGCAGTTGTCCTTGCACTTATTGCAGCTCCAGCCCTTGAATGTGTGAATGGATTGTTTGCCAGTTCCTACCCTCGTCCATGTGCAGGACACTGATTCAAGCCTGGGAAACAAATAGAGGAGGACAATGAAAATAAGTGCCATCAGTCAGATTATTACAGATTAATAGGCTAACAAAAAGGACTGTGGTGTTAAGTCTTTAAGTCTGTTTTTCATGATTCTAATGATTGTTTATTGTTATTATGCGTTTTATGACCGTGTGACTCATGATACTTTCTCAAAAAACATTTTACAATCTTCAGATTGCATTATTTCATGAAACGGAGCTTGTAAAGTGTCTGTTGTAAAGAATTTATTCTTGGCTAACGCGCTTGAGCAAAACTAATGTAGAACAAACCGTGGACGATGTTTGAGGTCAGTGTTTCCACAGGTCGACATCAGGTTTTATCATTCCAGCCGGATGGCTGATGGCTTGAAAGTCAGCCCAGCAAAGTGTTTTAAAGACAGGGGGCTCAATTTGTTCCGGGGCCTGACTTCCTTACATACACACACTCACACACCCTTATACACTACCTTTGTACTCTTGAACAAGGCATTGTTTTGGCAGGCCGCCTGCCACACACAGAGAGAGAAAGGGCACCGCCGCTTGTCTTCCACTAAACTGATTTACGTTGGCACTAAAACAGAACTCATAAGGACTTTTTTTTACGCCTTAAGACTTGCCAGTTAGCTTGTTCCCACAGCCAAGGCAGGAAGGAAATTACACAAGATACCACGCTATACGATACTGCTTTGTTATCCGACCACTACCTCCTCTGAGATTTGTCTTGGCTTGCTGGATGACTTGCGATGGACAGTTGATTTTGGCACTTTAAAATTGCTAGCTCATATTTCTGATATTCTTTCCTCATCACTAAATGCACCTTTGTCACTTTGTTTCTTGCTAATAAAGTAATGATGTGAAGTAATGACACAAAAATGAATATCGGATCTCGGTGTCTCGGTTGTTTCTGGTTTTATTGACGCCATGGGCACGCTAGAAATAATATCCATACTCTGTTATTAATACGCATTCTGTAACTGCATACTGTTATTAAAAAAGGAGGATCGTTGCATGGACAGTGACGAATGGGCTTTGATAATGTTTTAACATTCTCTGATAATCTGCAGCAGATGGAGCAGTTGCAGTGTTGAGATTTGAGTTTTTGTTCTGACCCCCCCTTCGCCCTCTCAGCCCCCGAGACAGCTTCTGATTGGGACATATGTCACGCTGGTGGGCTAACCAGGTAGCAAATGGTGTGTGTGTGTGTGTCTGTGTGTGTTGTCTGTCCAGGGATTGCCACCATCCCTCCTTCAATCCATCCATCCGTCGGGGCCGGGGGATGGTAATCCATTCTTCCCATATGCAGATAGTAACGGTGAGATTAGGCAGACCCTGGGAGAGGATTAAGACTGCAGGGCTTGGCTCCCCTTCTAGTTTACCTCCTCTCTAACCATCAGACCCCCACCACCCGCTTCCTGCCGCCTCCTCGTCGTGCTGTTCAATCCTCAACCCACCCCTCACCCATCTCTTTTTCCTCCCCCCCCGGGCAAATCTCCAATCTCTGGAGTGTGTTGGCAGCTGAGTGAAGAGGTGGAGGGCAGATTAAGATAGATTTGCATGCGCATAATTCCTTGTGGATTTTTTGATTTTTTTTTTCGTTTTGTGTGCTTGTATAGAGAACAGTGTGCGTCTCTTAAACCATATTGTTTTCAGTCACCTCCTTGATTGTGTGTGTGTGCGTGTTCATTTTCAGACTCTTTCCGTCATTCTCTCACACATTCATCTTCCTCACTATATTTTCTTTCTTAAAGCCCTAAAGTCAACCCTCTCACTTCTTATTCAAGAAGTGAACCACATGTTGTGATGCAAGGGTAGAGAATTTGTCTGAGTGCTGCTCTTCTTCCTTCCTCATCATCATCCCTCTCTCGCCACCTTCTCCTCCTCTTTCTCCCCTCCAGTGGCGAGTGCTGTAATTGATATGCCACCGACAATAAATCAGCACAGCTCTGGGGCTGAGCAGCGACCATTATCTGAACGGACAGGTTTAGCTGCTTGGAGAAGAGTGTGAGAGAGTAAGAGTTGATCCAGCTCAGCTCACAGGAGACCCCAACAGCTTCACCAGCCTCTGCAATTCCCTCACAATGTATATGAGAACACACCAACCCCCATCTCTTCTCAGGATTCCCGTCACTCTTTAGCCAAATAAACAAAATGAAGTGGAAGCACGGACCCCTCATTTCTAAGCTGTCTCTGTTATGTCTTCTACCTCCCTTTCAATCCTTCATTCCAATTCCCAATGCCCATAGGGACACCGTACAGTCCTGTCAATTGATAGGGCTCCCCGATATCAAATCCAATCAACTTGGCCCCTTACAGCCCGTCCTCTCTAATGCTTTTGCCTGATGTGATAACGGCCACGGCTCCCCCGATATGCTGGCTGCCCATCCCCAAAGCAACAGACGCGCTCCAGCCCAAAATGATTGACATGTTTTTCCTTGATGGTGCCAGATATGGATTGTAACCTTGTTTCAGCGCTCTTCCCACCATTTGACTCTAGCTCTGGAGGAAATTGAAATGGAAGAGGGTTTAGACGGATAAGGTTGAAGAGGGAAAATGGAGAAATTTCAGAAAAAAGAGGAATGTGGGTAAAAAGCTGAGTGATCAACCTGTATTCTCAGCCGTTGGGCATGTCTGCCATGACGGAGTGGAAGTGGAGGGATTGAGAAAGGGGGAGGCGAGGGCCCGTTTGTGAAGACTTTATTTGTGCGATTCTTTTGTCCGGTTTACTTTCCTGTTAGTTTTAACGTTGTCTTTTCACTAACGCGTTTGTTAAAGTGTGTGTCGTGATGTCATCATTTTATTACCGGGATAGATAACAAGCAGCCGGAGACTCCCAGATGCAATTTGTTGTGTGATCCACACTCTCTTACATCAAGCCGTGGCCGGCCTAAATGAAGAAGAATTAGTGTAGGGACTATTTCTTTTTATCAGGCTCTGTCCTTTGCTCGCTCACTGTGCCTCAATGTATCTTTCCCTCACTTGGAAATGACAAAGGAAAATGAGGCAGCAGCCTCCCTACGTGCCACCGTGTTTTAAATTGGCACCTGCTCTCGTCGGGCGGCGTGGACTGTATCGTTGAGCAAGAAAATTAGTTTTCTTTATAGGCTGGCTCGTCACTTTATTGCGGCTGCTTATGTCGAAGAGGCCGCGATCTGCGTCGAGTCGTTTTAATCTCAGAGAGTGGAGAGTGAGGGTGTATCTGATAACTGCAGCTCAGGCCCTTCTGCCTGCAGTTACTGCGCTGAGGTAACTCGCTCCCCTGGTGTTTGATTCAAGCGCAGGTAGAGCTCTGATTAAAATGCAGCTCAGGTTCTGCCTTCTGTTTGGCTCCTACTGCTCCTCTCTCTCTATGTCTATCTGTCCGTGCAGTTTCTCCTCTTCTCGGCCTTCTACTTTCTCTTTCTTTTTTTCTTGCTCTGCTTCTCTTTTTTACCTGGTTTCTCTCCCCTATACATCTTCTCCCGGCCTTTCATTTGTGGAAATTGGATGACACCACCTCTCCCTGAACCTGGCCAGCGTTGTCTCAGCTGAGCTATGGTTTGCTATTCCATGAACATCGCCACTACTATTTCTCTTTTCTCCTGCTCGCTCTCTCTTTCTTTCTTTCCTCTTTCACACACTATTTGCAGCAGCGACTAAAATTGATGTGCAATTTAATGACTCCTCTTACTGAGGTGGTTCATTCTTTCAAGGCTTGCAAAAGTGCATGTTTCCCCTCTGAGTGTTAACTCTCTCTTCTCTCTCTCTCTCTCTCTCTCTCTCTCTCTCTCTCTCTCTCTCTCTCTCTCTCTCTCTCTCTCTCTCTCTCTCTCTCTCTCTCTCTCTCTCTCTCAAAGATAGCTGAATAACACACAAATAAAAAACAGGTTTTATAACCTAAACTCATTCAACACATTCATCCCTCCGAGCTTGGTAAACTGACCACACTAGCTGACCTGTATGCTTGGTGATTGATAGACGGATAGCCTTGCTCCTGTGGCTCACCACAGGGAGAGCAGAAGGCGGAAACCGAGATGAGGAGGGAAAGAAAGGAAAACCCTACATTCCTCTTCGCCTCGCCCCTCTCTGTCCTTCTTTTGATTTTCTTCTATCTTATGTTTTTGCCTCCCTTATCTCCCTTCTCCCTCTTCATATGCTCCTCATCTTTCTATACTGTCTCTCATACTTTCCGATTCGGCGTGGTCATAAAACACCCTTCGTGCAGACACTTTGATAGTCAAGGTGAAATGGAAGTGCGGGGTCTCTGGGAGAGTTGCGTCCTGTTTTGCATAATCGGCATTTACAGGAGAACTAATGTCCCAGTATTGCTGGAACATGATTGGCCTGTCAAGCAGCAACACATGCCTGGTAAACCCTGCTCCTCATCATCATTGTATTGTCGTTGGAGGACGACCAAAGGAGTCCTCTCCTCCTCCTCCTTGTCCTTTACTTGTAAAACCTCCATCCTATAAATTATCTCACTCCTGCCCTTTATATACCACCTCTGTTGTGTGCATCCCTGGTTGTCAAGGGATACCAGCTGTGGGGTATAGTGTGTGTGGTCTGTGAAATAAGCAATAAGTACATTCATATTTGCCAAGCCCCCGTTCTTTATTCATCAGAAATGGCTTGTATGAGGCAATGATGGTGGTGAAGAAGAAGTAGGGAAATACGCACTGAAATGTGGGCAGTTTTGGGCTATGACTGAAAATAGCACCGTGTAAAGAAAGAAAAGATTTACTGGTGACATTAGTATAGGCATGTTGCCACAGGTACTGGTCACAATCCCTGGTCTTGACAGTTTCAGAATAATCAGTTACATTGAGCCCTCTATGTAAGGTGTTTTACCTGCCATGTGTGCTTGAATGTATTTGATTTTCGACTGCCGTGCATTACAGGACGACGTTGCACTGTGTTGCAGCAGAAGATGAACCAGGTTCAACTATTTTTGCCTGAGCCTACAGCGGGACGCTCACTGTACAGAATGATGAGGTCGCCTTTTTGATGCAGTGCAATTGTATGTCTGAACATTGCTTTATTCATATATGTAACTGAATAGCAAGTGACAGGCAGGTTATGCATGTGCTGACTGGGATTGCTGTCTGAAACGAGGGGGCAGGATTGTCTGAGTGTGTGTTGTGTAAGATGGAGACACTTCAAGAAAAAGGATCGTGCAAAATGCAGCATACATCTCAGTCAAGGGTTTATATGTTTCTCTCTGCTATATTTGGCCCGATATTAGTGTATATTGTTTGCGTTGCTCCCTGAGGGAAGGCAGTGTGTTGGGCGACCTGCTGATCTGCCATAAGAGCCTGATGCCTGATACAGTCGCCAGAACTGCAGGCGTAATTTCAATAAGGGGTTACTGTATAGTGTGTTGATAGCATTGAATCCATACACGAAAGCCTTTGAGCAGACTATGGCTATATATTGCTTGCTGTCGATGTAACAGTGCTCACTGGCACTTTTTCAAACCCATGCTTCCTCCAAAGCCACCACGGTCAAGTTGAAAGTTATGAAATATTAAGGAGTTCAATGTTGCGAGTCTATAACTCATTCCAGCAAGACTCGCATTATGTGTACAGAGCCTTTAATAATTGGCCCATGCCTCCCCTGCTATCTTCACTCATAATTAAATGCAGACACACATTTGCCTTCCAGACTTGATTTAATATTATTTATTTATCACTGGGGCAAATGTCAGCTTGATTTTCTTTTCTAATTTTGGCTGTGCAATTTGTGAACCTTTTTGGCCTCTCTGCCTGCTTGATGCATAATCAATAGGAAATGTTCCTTCGACGCTAACCATATTTTTCTTTCTCTGCCTTCCAGGGATCCCACCTCGTGCCTCTGTGGATGATGTTCCCGATGACGACTTGCAACGGGACAGCAGATCAATAGGAGTTTTGTTTCCCCTCCCTTCGTCCTTCTCTCTCCCTCAAACTGTCCTCCCTTATTCCTGGACAGAAGAGCAAAAACGAAAGAAAATCCTGACCTGGGTTTTGGTACCAGAGCTTGTACTCCTCCTTCTCCTCTCTTTCTCCTTCCCCATCCCCCTAAGCCTTGCCTCTAGACAGCCCAGATATGTGTCCCCTAGCTCGGTCAGTGGCTTCCCCTGACCAGGGGAACTTGTTTCTCCTGTTGGGGTTTTTGCTTATCATAAGCTCATCCTTCTCTGGAGGCCAACCCCCACCCTTCAAACAATTTGCCCCTGTTGAGTCGGGGCTTACACATCTGGCCATCCACAACAAAACTGGAGAAGTCTATGTGGGAGCTGTCAACTGGATTTTTAAGCTGTCTAGCAACCTGACCAAATTGCGCAGCCATATGACTGGCCCAGTGGTGGACAATGAGAAATGCTACCCTCCGCCTAGTGTCCAGTCCTGCCCTCATGAACTGGCCCAGACCCCCAATGTGAACAAGCTTCTCCTCATAGACTATGACCAGAACCGCCTCATTGCTTGTGGCAGCACTTCGCAGGGGATCTGCCAGTTTTTACGTTTGGATGACCTCTTTAAGCTCGGTGAGCCCCACCACCGCAAGGAGCACTACCTCTCCAGTGTGGCAGAGTCGGGTACCATGTCCGGGGTCATCATTAGCTCCCCTCATAGTCCAACAAGCAAGCTGTTTATTGGAACCCCCATTGATGGCAAATCTGAGTACTTCCCCACCTTGTCCAGCCGCAAGCTGATGGAGAATGAAGAAAATGCAGACATGTTCAGCTTTGTCTATCAGGATGAGTTTGTCTCTTCTCAACTGAAGATCCCCTCAGACACTTTGTCCAAGTTTCCCGCTTTCGACATCTATTATGTTTACAGCTTCAGCAGTGAGCAGTTTGTCTATTATCTAACAATGCAGCTGGATACTCAATTGACTTCCCCCGATGCCAGTGGAGAGCAGTTCTTCACCTCCAAAATTGTCCGCCTCTGCGTGGACGACCCCAAGTTTTACTCCTACGTAGAGTTCCCAATTGGCTGCACTAAGGACGGGGTAGAGTACCGCCTGGTGCAGGATGCCTTCTTGGCTCGGCCAGGCCGGCAGCTGGCCAACTCCCTGGGGATCTCTGAGAATGAAGACATCCTCTTCACAGTGTTTTCTCAGGGTCAGAAGAATCGGGCCAAACCACCCAAAGAGTCAGCATTGTGTCTGTTCACCCTGAGGAGGATAAAAGAGAAGATCAAAGAAAGAATTCAGTCCTGCTACAAGGGAGACGGCAAACTCTCCTTACCCTGGCTGCTCAACAAGGAGCTCGCCTGCATCAACTCGGTAAGCTAAAATCTGTTCTTTTTGCTTTTTGACTTCTGTTGAGTACGTACTTATTTATACCACCTTTTACCTTAGAGTGAACCAGTTCACTTATCACTCAAAGAACCCACATTATGTTTTGATGGTAAAACGTTGACTGCATTAGCTGGCCCCTTTGGGAACTGATCTAATGTGAATGTATGACAGCATTTCACCATTGCAATACCTTTTCTGAAGAACACTACAAAAAAATATTCTTGTTAGCATATATCAGTATACACATATACAGTATTCATTAAAATATTAAAGACTAGTCTTGATGTTCCCAAGTTTGTGTCTGCTACTCTTTATTTCTTCACTCTACTTTTTTTTTTGTGCGTCTGCTACTTGAATACTGGCCTACTCATGCTACATTCATTTATAAGGGCCACTACTACTGTCCTGCAGTGGTTAATGTAAAGGCTCTTATATCTTCCTCCTGCTGTCTTCTATTTCACTTTTTTCTGCCCATTTTCCCTCTCCCTACAACCTCTTGGTGCTTTGATTTAGTCAGACAGGGGACATCATTAGCCCAGTCCCCTGGATTTGTGAAATGTCACTCAGGAGTAACACACACACACACACACACACACACACACACACACACACACACACACACACACACACACACACACACACACACACACACACACACACACAGTGGTTCGGTGCACTGCAGTGTGAGATCCTGGGGGATAGCATGAGCTAGACTTGGTTTTACTAACTGATCCATGGTGCATGGCCCTGCATGCGTTACATAGGACACCTCTCACACAGACGCACATACATGCAGTCACACTGGAGACCTTAAGGCACTACACAGCAGCACGCACTCTAGTTTCTCTGTAGTGAACATAAATACCTGCTCACATCCTTTTATTTTTTCTGAGTTTCATGCCTCAATCTCCTTGCTTACCCACTCTCTTCAGGCAGCATCTGCCAGAAGCCTCTTATGTCTTTGTGTTCATCTTTTAGTGTTAAGTGTGCCTCACTCTTAGTTGACCACCTGTCTCAGCGACCTCATCTTCCATCCTGTGTGCTTTTTAAATTCACCCATCCACCCCCTCCATCTCGCTCTCTCTTAAGATAGCTTAATTAAAATACCTGCTTTTAAAGCTTTGTCAATGCACATCTTTTTTTCCAGCAGGTGTCTTGCACACACACACACACACACACACACACACACACACACACACACACACACACACACACACACACACACACACACACACACACACGGTAAGAATAGCGCTCTTTCTCTGTGTAGGTCTGCAATAGCTCGAGTGCACAGGTGTGTTTTGTGTGGTCGTGTAAGTGATGTGAACGACCCGGCCGAGTCCTCTTTCACCCCCCCCCCCCCTTTCTTCCTCTCATTTGCCGCTTTCTGTAGATATAGTCTATTTCCCGTTAAGTGGTTGTCTTGATTCTTTTTTTTTTAATGCTTTTCATTCTTTGTGCCCATCACACAGACAAAAGCTCTGAGCCAAAAAAACAGGCTCATTTATTTCAATTAGACCTCTGCATTGGTGCAGCAGGAGCTCTTGGTGCAGATTGCTGTGGTACAAAATGTCAGGTTAGTGCAGTAAAGAATTTGATTCCACCTTTTATGTGGTGCAGTGCAACATCATCCGGTAACTTGCAGTGCTGGCCAGTCAAGTACTGTATGTGCAAATGCACATGCCAGGTAGATAACTGCTGCACTGTGCTGATATGCTGCTTACCTCATCAGCATTTAGCTAGAGGAGAAACATATTGCTGTCATGATAACTCTCCATAGATTGACTACCCAACCTCAAAGGAGTGTAAACGGCTGTGCACTGTGTTTACGTTTGATAAGACTCCAAACATACCGGTGTGCATTTCACATAACCGGACCTTTGCAGCTTGTAGAGCATTTGTACTTGTTATAGCGGGGAAAGCACATATGTAACCAGTTACATTTGAGATGGCTTCCATTAAAGTGTCATACTTGTTAGCCAGCGTGCACTATGAGTTTTGTTTAATTGTAAGAGTTATTTTGCAGGAAGATCATCCCGCGGCAACCCCATCCCATTCTGCCAGCCAGGCCTGTTACCATGGTTACGGGAGTAAAAAAAATAAATAAGGATTAGTTTCACTCATAATTTATCACCACTTAAACATCCTCTCAAAAAATAACTTTTGTCCCATATATGCTGTCAACATTGTTGATGTAATAGCCTCGGAGATAAGCTTATTGGCTGACCCCACGACAGCAGCGAGGCTCGAGGGGTCAGCCTCAGGTTAATGACGTCTGCCACGTTGGCCCTAAGCGGTGACCTAATTGTCAGCTGCCCACCACTGACCTTAACCTCAGTATGTTGTCCGAGCGACCTCAAATCTGACATCAGATGCCTGATATAGTTCTTCAGTGTGGGAGCTGGTATTTTGCAACATGACTAAACACAAGAAGCACAGAGAAACACAGGCCGGATCAGAAAGCAGAACTGAATTAGCACAATAAGTTGAGAGTTGCATTAGCCAGCTAATAGATGCCATTTTCAACTATCGACTATTATTGGCAGCAGTTTAGTTTAAGTAAAGGACAAACTTCTTCTCCTCTTCTCCAGCTGATCTAGGTATATAAACTGGCTCCTGCTCCACAGCTCTCTGACGGTTTAAGCTTTCGGTGTTTGGCACTGAACCCCACCCGGATTTTCCCAGCCACTCAAGGAATTCAAATGCACTTCTCTAGCCTCTAGGCTACAAACGTATAAATGCCTATCTCAACTGCATTTGACTGAGCAGTGTGGGAAAGGCTGTGTGACATGAGGGTTGAGAGTGAATAGGTTTAGTTTGACCCTGCCATAGAGCGGTGGAAAGGGCAAGGCGGTGGGGGGGAGAGGGAGGACTGGACAGCTGTTAGCCACACAGCCATGATGGATGGCCTGGCGCTCTGTCATCTCACCGTGTGGAGTTCAAATTTGTGCTGGATCATAATTTCTTGCCTCTAGCGGTCATTAGGGTGATGTGGTGGCTGTTTTTTCTGTAAACACAAATGTCAGGACACATTAGAAGCAGCTCTGTTATGAAAGTATGTGTGTTGGAAGAAGCACGCACACAAACACACACACCATTCATCACCTCAGCCCTGTTACCTGGCTATATTTGTCTGCTGTGTGTGTGTGTGCGCGGCAATCTATTTGTTTGTGTGTCTCTGTTTTGTCCCTGAGCTTTATTAGTGAACCTCTGACCTTCTCTCCGGTTTGAGAGTGGATCAATACAAACCATTTCCACACAGGGAGAGTGAGAGAAAGACGAGAGAGAGGTATACAGGTGAAAGTAAGACAGGGTGAACGAGTTTCAGGAGGTAAATAAAAGAGAGCGGAGAGAGGGACGAGAAAGAGAAAAAAGGAGGTGCAGGACGTGGGCGGGCGTAAAAATGAGGGAGTCGGAGACAGAGAGGGAGAGTTAGACGCCAAAGCAATGTACGGGAGAGAGTAAGGGAATTTGAAGGATGGTGTTGAGGAGATGAGAGAGACAGAGTAAGTGTGAAAATAACAGAGCGTGCCAAGGAAGAGGCTTGAAGGGAAAGGGGAAAAGATTGATAAAGAAAGTACAAAAAGGAGAAACAAGCACTGTTGTCGACTCCGTCCAGAATGCAGGCGAATGTGCAAGTTTCTCAAACCTGGTCTTCAGCACTGACTGTACACATTGCTATGATCATGCATAGATTTGAGTGTTCAGGCATTTTAAACCTGTCTGCACTAGTGGCTGTGGAAACGAGTGTACTGCAGGTATGCATACAGTACGTACGATAACTGATGCTGCCATGTTTTGTGCCGCATTCGCAGCTGGTTAACTGCGCTTTGGATGTCCAATATGTTATGTTGCTTTTTGAGTGACAGTTGGAATTTTGATTTGACTGGAAAGACTGATCGTCTTTAGAAATAGAATTGAATCACATTTCAAAATGTCTTTGAACGTGTTTTAAATAGGATTTTCAGCCATTTTTCTGCCTGATTATAAATTTGTTTGACTTGACAAAAGCAGTCAGATTCCAATCTGTGTAGATAAAGAGGAGAGACTAAAGGGAGCGAAAAGCCAAGGAGAGAGCAGCAAGCCTTTTACAGCCAGGGTGTGCTCAGAGGGGAGGCAGTGATTCACCGACAGAGAGAAGAGGAGGACGAGAGGAAGAGTGATAGCCCCAGAAATCTTTTGGCCACCACTGCCAAGAACAGCAGGAGAAAAAAAGGGTGGATGACAGAAAGAGGGGAAAGAGATAGAGGGAGGAGAGGAGAGGGTGATTGAATGCTGGCTGCTGCGCAAATAATATCGGTGTCCGTCACCTGGCCACCACACTGTCCTCCTCAGCAGCACGACTCTCTGTCATGTCAATGCTGTGTGTGTGTGCGCGTGTGTGTTGTGGCTCATCTGACAGGGCGTGTATATCACGGAGTAGGTGCTATAATAAGGAAGGACTCAGGAACACAACAAAACTCTTCTGGTGTATGAAATATCACTGAATTTATAGAGGTGTCCTCCAGTTAGAGGAAGTCAGGGAATCTTTTTGCTCAGGGGGGGTCACTTTGCAGAATATATTTTCTTGCAAAAGGCATCTGCAGCAGCTTTTTGCAGCAGCTTTTCTTCACAGCAAGCAACACATTAAACTAGCCAGCTGTCACCTTTTTTTTTACGTTATTAGAAAACATTACTTATAGAAAGTCATGGAATTCAACACCAGGGCAGCACAGGGAATCACGGTCATATTAGCTTCAGCACAATTAACAACAGTCTTGTACAGATGTCCGGAGACGGTTTGCTTTGGGGCTGATCAAGACACGCTCTTATTGATCAGCATTATTTAGCATTCTGTTTTTGAAATTGTTTATTTAGTTCATGCTGAGTATGGATACAGGTCGTCCATATCCTGCACACACTTTCTTGCAACCTTCACTTTCAATGACTTACGCTTTTCCATGGAAATGATACAACGCACCATTGGAATCTATTGAAGTGGAGATGAAGGCTGTGTTTGGTCAATACAGGGCTATGAAGCTGTTAAACACACTGGCCTTAGCCTTACAAATTGTATAAAAGCTCACTTGCACTAATTGTCCAGAAATATTGGGTTAGGACTGAAAATCATCACACAGCAAGTTTTGAATGACTGAAATTGGGACTTTCAATCGGACATCAGATGTCGGATAACATTATGGAAAAAACCACTTGGTTTGGACATTTGTTTCCCTAATTGAAAGCACCAGTGGTACTTGTCTCTACATGAGGCACACATCTGACCCACAGACTATTCAAAATGTCAAGCTGCCTTCTCTCGATCACCAGATGGATGGTGAGGTTTTGAACTGTGTCACAAGCCAATGCATCAATCAATCGGAGATCAATCCTAGCAAAAGACAAAAAGAGTCAATCTCAAGTATTTATTTTTTTCATGCTGCATAGCTCAGCTGTTGCAAGACCATCAGTGTCAAAGGTGAGGTTTGATGCTAAACCTGAAATTGATATTGAAGTGATCACATTTGCATCGTGCTTATTTAGATTTATAGTTGCGTGCTAGTGCTTTGCTGTGGTATTACTTGTACATCACTTATGAGGCAGTGTAGGAGGCGCTGTGATGTGTCTTTCCTTGGAATATGTTTGATGTATGTTTTTTCTTTTCTTTATCTAGATTTTAGTTTAGTGGGGTCAAGTATAAAGACTGTTGCTGCATATACTGAACGATTTAGCTCCTTTTTATTTCACACAGAGATATTGCTGCTGCTGGAGATTTAAGTTATCAGTGTAGTGTGTGTGTGTGTGTGTGTGTGTGTGTGTGTGTGTGTGTGTGTGTGTGTGTGTGTGTGTGTGTGTGTGTGTGTGTGTGTGTGTGTGTGTGTGTGTGTGTGTGTGTGTGTGTGTGTGTGTGTGTGTGTGTGTGTGTGTGTGTTTTCAAGCCAGGGTAGCTGCTAAGAGGAGCATGGTTATCACAATGTGTAACTTCCTGTGGTGAACTGGAGACTGATTACAGCAGTATAGCAAATGCAAATGTTATAACCCATCCAGTGTTTCCCCTACCATTGTCTTGGAGGGGTGCTGCGCCCCGCCAACGGGATAACTCACTTTTCACATTGACAGGTGCGCTTTCATTAAATAAACTAAACACTTATGTTATTGATCTAACTTATGTGCACGTTTCAGTTTGTACTGTCTACTTTGTGCATTCACACTCTGTCCTTCACTCCATTTTGCGAAGGTGATAATTGCACAAATTATAAAAAGTGAGTATTGTAGATCGCAGTGGTGCAATAGTCTGTACCTCTCTATCTGTCCATGTTTGTATGTTTCGCACTGGAGAGAGCTGCTTGTTGGGCCAAACTCTGCCGAAGAGCGCTAACTTTATCCAAACGCACTCGTCCATTCAGCTCGTGCAGTTTGACATGTTTCGTGTTTCACCGCAAGCCCGTCCTCACAAACTAGGCACACTGGCCTTTTACTTCCTCAAAGAAATAATCGTTCGTCCATTTCTCCTGGAAAGTGCGACATTCCGTATCCACATTTCTCTGTTTTACACTCGACATGCTGCGTTCACTGATGTCAATGACCGTCTCGTTTAATATTGAAGTTTTTTGACATGACGTGACCACGTGATGGCACGTTCCGCTCGTGTTGTGTTCAAGGACCCTGACCGTGGCCAGGAAAACCAGTCAATTGCGTTCTAGATTGTATAAATGTTTTTCAAGTTGATTTTTTGCGTGTGTTTAGAATTACCTCGAGGGCCGGATCAAATGGTCTCGCAAGGCCGTACACGGCCCGGAGGTTCCCCACCCCTGCTTTAAACTATGGCTGACAACAGCGCAGAGGATGAGAGTTCTCTTTATTTCTAGGATCCTGTATTCGCTCTGTTTAAGTTCTTTAAACCTGTAATGTTATTTGTTGAACAAACATCGATAAAGGAATATCAGGTTTTCTCTCTGCTGTTAGACGTTAAAACAAATATTCTGCTCGCCATGAGCCCACATTAAGCAAACGAAGCAGGTATTCATTACGTTGTTACAGAAAAGACGAAGTGGATTGGCCAGCTCCTAACCTTATTAAATCCATCATTATGAATATCATCTAATGAACGTTACTCACTTGTGGCCTTTGTAAAACACAGTCCTATTTCTGCAGACCTAATCAAAAAGGTTGTGCCGGCAAATGCGTTTAAGTAATTAGACCTGATTAATTGAGCTAGAGTTGATGAGCAGAGTTAATTGACAGACTAAATGAGTTGAGCTCAGAGACACCGATCGGGCGCGTTGTCTTAAACGTTATTCGTGTTTCGGTTAATATTTTGGTGATTTGATTTGAAATTCAGGAATTTGTTCATTTGCATACAGGATAGACTTTTGAATGCACAGCAGTGGTATGTGTGAGCTAACAATGTCACACCCACTCTGTGCTCAAGTGTCGCTCTCATCCCATTATTAAAGAACAATAGAAAACCTTTTGGAAAAGACCCCATGCAGACATTGTGTGAGCTGCTTAATTCTCTCTCTTTTTTTCTGACCTCTTTCTCCAAGGAGTGTTTAGCTCAACAAATCCCCGTCTCCAGCACCCCTCTAATGATACTAATTGTCAGTGTAATTATGTATTGATCTTGTACTGTGTGTGGGTGGTGTGTTGCATACATCATTATCAGGAGTAATCAGAGAATGTAGGGCAGGGGTTGCGCTTGTATTGCGCATGCTAATAGTCTCTGTGTGTTTGTTTGCTTTAAGTTTCTTTTGAAATGCCCACATCTGCTTCCAGCTTTATGGTTTGGTTCCCTTGTAGATTAGCTACTTTTTATAACCATCTAACTATATATGCATGTGGTTTTTCTGATGTGTGTTAGAAGAATAACCCTGCACACCCTGGTTCCTATCTAAATGTACTTTTACATTTGGATTCTTAGCAATATAACCCCCCCCATTTTTTATTTTAAACCTACAAAGATTTGTTTCCCCTTTTGATATTATGTCCCAATTTATCCAAAGATTATTGTGTTTCCTACTATAACACTCTGATGACCACAGTTTACAATGAACAAAGTCCACTTTCAATTAATGCTCAGATTATGCTTTATTAAATAGAAATGTAAGAGTTTTTTGTTAAGTTTAAATGAGCTGCTGTAGTAATAAAATCTTAAATGTTTTGCTTGATTTTGTCTTCCCGATTAAAAAAGTAAATATATTCCTGAATATTTATTGTAAAATGATTATAAGATACAGGAACCCAAACAGCTAAGTCTGTCCTTCTAAAATGTAATTTTCTTTCACATTTATTTTGTCCCCAGTTTAATAAAAACGTAGTATAATAAAACTACTGGCTGAAATGTTCGATTTCAGTTACTTATATTGAATTATATTACTTGAACTTACATTTGGCATACATTAATTATACATTTTTAACTGCTGCTTAATAATATGTCCTGTACGCAGTTACAGGTACCATTTGAATTTATTAAAATATATTTTACTATGTGAAACCTTTAAATCTGCTGAACCACTCATCCACTGCTGGTCACTAAGCATCTCCATCAGAACAGTTGGAGGTTAAGTACTTTGCTTAAGGGCACCTGTGGTGGTTGATGATGGAGGGAGGAAGTTTGCTACTCATTCACTTGCCCCACCCACATTTCCCAGCTGCTGTGGGGATTTGAACTGATGATCTTTTGATCACTGGCCCTTGTCTTGTCAGCCTCTTATATTTGCATCGGTTTATTTTCACCAGACTGTATACTTCTTTGCGTGCATTTACGGGTGTATTCTTTCCTGAACATGCTCCATACGATATATATATTCCTCCTCTGTCTCACACATTCAGTTGGATTGCAGTATTAACATGTGGTGACAGCTTTTGGAAGCAGCTCTCTAAATTGGTGCCAACTCCTTGAGGTTTCACTGTCTGCCGCGAGTGCACTCAACATAGAAATTACTACTCTGCAACCCATGAATATGGAATTAGAGCAGTCATATCTCTTTCTAAAGTATTGATCAGTTAGGATCCAGTCACATGTTCTAAAAAAAACAGCATCATGGAAAGAAACAATTTATAGTGTGGACAAAAATACTTCCTCAGTTTTGTCCCCCCCTTGAAGCTCTCTAGTCTTGAGGTTTAAATCATCAGCCTGTAGAAACACTGTAGGTAGACTATGAAACACTTTCCCCTCGAGATGTTATTAATGCATCGTGCATTTTGTCCAACACCTTTGAGACACAACCAATCAAACAAACTGTCTCCATGGAGCCAGTGGCGTCACTGCTGACGTTGGTGATGAGCCCTATGAGGCTTTTACGTCTCATTATCATAAACACAGAGGTTGTTCTCGAGGTGTGTCTGTCCGTGGATTAGTGTATGCGAGTGGGACCTATATTCTTCTTTGACAGTGATGTCGACTAACTTTGACAACTGAGACACATTTACATCACAGGTCATTTAGCAGACACTCTTATCCAGAGCGACTTACAGTGAACTAACTACAGGGACAGTCCCCCTGGAACAACTCAGGGGTACAATGGTGGCAGCGCTGGTATTGAACTCACAACCATCTGGTGTTGTATTTGGAAGCCGTACCACTAACTTTATATTATGAACTTGTAGCTAGGTTGCGCTTCTGCTTTATAAATCAGCATAAAAGCGTGTCCATGCATGCCTTTAGAACACATATACACATACAACTCTGCATCATTTCATTTGTTTAGTCTTCTTGAAGAAACTCCAGCAGTGTCTCCATGAGTTCAAGGCCACCGCTGAGATTTCTGGGTAATTTATGAGATGCCATCACCCAGAAATCGCTCACTCGGCTTGGGGCCGGCCACATGCACACGCAAACGCATACATACATGCCAGGTAAAAGGCACCTGCATCTGCCAATATACTCCTAGTACTGCGTGTGTGTGTGTGTGTGTGTGTGTGTGTCTGTGTGTGTGTGCGGCTTTGCACTGTGAGAACCTTTTATCACCTTATATAAAAACAAGGTGGGAGGCTGCAAAGGAACAGCGCCTGCGGTTGATTCCAAATAGTTTTCGTGTCCTGTCGTCCACCGCTCTTTCACTTCTCTCCTGTGCACGCACATTTTGTACGCATGCATGTACAAAGACACAGATGAATTGCAGGCTTAACTTGAAACCATGCTCTCAGTATTACTTGCAGCCACTTCTGCCCCCCTCTCTCTCTCACTTGTCCACTCCTTCCCAGCTCTTCATGATACAAAAACATATTTTGTGTGCATTTTTCTTCTGCAAAAACAGATTTTTGTGGAGAGACATGACGCCTGTTAATGCAACATACTGCCCAATGAATTCACGCTGCCAAATGAACGAGTGTTTTTGCCGTACGTGTTTTCCTTCCACCTTAATAGCCATAATTCACAGCAGTGTTTTCAAACAGCAACACCGTTCGCTCCTGTGAATAAGCCCATATTGCATTCTGCTGTTTCCATAGGATTTTCTGAATGGAGGTTACTATTGACAAAATCCACTTGAGGTCGGCGTAATGTGTGCCCAGACATATTTTTTTGATGTGATGCGTTCAAGAAATGGCAATCATAGGGGAATGATTATTCAACCATTTCCTTCAGCGTGGGCCAAGCATCACACATCTGTAATCAATCAGTGTTATTGTGGGCTGAGTTGTGTGTACGCGTGTGTTTGGTGCCATGTGAATGCCTATATTTCATCGTTTGCAGTGTGAAGTGGCTGAAGCAGCTCCACCCGGGGGAAACCACCACAGTTGTGGCTGTTAGACAGCAACATGCGTGACCTCTAGCTGTTTCCAGGGACCACTCTAGATATATATATATATATATATATATATATATATATATATATATATATATATTTGTGTGCTTTTTTGTGCAATCCTCATGTATTGTATCATGTATGACCTTGAATACCAATTGACAGCCCACATGTACTGTGTATATACACAGTAAGTATAATTCTTCACTTTCATCCAGTATTTTAACCCTTTCAACACTCCCATTTAATATCACAGTTTAGGGAGTATGTCGTGCTCTCAGTCTGTGTATGCAGCAGAGCTTAAACGATTTGTCGATTTAATCTAAAGAAAGAAATTCACTGGTTGGTTACACCCACCAAGTGAATATGTTCTGTTCTTGGTCTTATAGGATGATGAACTGAAAAGCCTTTGGTTTTGGAGTGTTACTCAATTTGCAATTTGCTTACATTTTTATAGCCAAAGTATTTGATTTGTAGATAATGAAAATAATTAGTTGCAACCTACAAATGTGTATATGTATGTATATTTAATTAAATGCCCACTTCTTTGTGAAATAGTGGATTAGAAGTAGTGGTTGAAAAAGAGCATCATCAGGTCCTGTTTTCAGGTTTGACACACACCCATACTTCCTTTTTTTTGGGAGGGAGTCTTAAGAAGAAAAGAAAAAGCCCCAGTGAGTGCAAACTCACAAATTCATTCAGCGCCACATGCACCATGTGAAAATCAGAAACAAGAATCCCCCACTTCTGCATTTCTAAGACCCTGCTGCCAAAGTCAGTGGAAGGTTGTTGGCTTAACTCTTTCTTCCCCGGCGGAGTCCTGCGACTTAGAAAACAGTGCAGAACGTTAAATGTGGTCTCCAGCCAAAAACTCTGCAGAGACCACAGAGGGGAATATTCTTTCCATACTTACTATCAGCTCCAATTCATGTGGTGATCTTTTAGTGCCTTAAATTGCAGAACCAACATAAGAATGTAGCCTCCATTAAAATGCTTTCCAACCTCAAGGGACACGCCTTTTATTCCATGCTGATCTATGCTGTTTAAAGCTTCCAGACCTGCGGGAATGCCATAGCACCTTTACCCTCCAGTGCTCCAGAGACCTATATAGGCTACTGTGTGCATTGTGTGTCCGTTAACCCTTATGGACTCTCGGGGCTACTGTATACAGTACTTTCGACACTGAGTCTCTTCCATAGAAGATGGATTAACCCTTTTAACTTGTTTTCCTTGGGCTCTGACCACGTTGGTGTGTCTGTGTGTTAAGATTGGTGGATTTCTCTCCCATGACTACATTGTTTAAAATTGTTGCCCCTAGTTGTATGTCATACAAAGACGATGGGAATTGTTTTGTTGCTTGTAGGCAAATCTGTGTGTACCCACACCAAATAAACTGGATGCTTTGGCTGAATGTGTGTCTCGGTGTGTGTGTATGTGTGCACAGGTTTACAAGTCCTTGCATGTGGCTTTTTGTCTGTGTGTGTTGTCTGTCAGTCGCCTTTGTTCCGAGTAAAGAAATTGCCTCCTGGCCATTAGTTCTTACAAAAGAAAGTTGTTTCAGGTAATGGCGGTGTGTGTTCCTGTCTCTCACTGTCTTAAATACGCATACGCACACACACACACACACACACACACACACACACACACACACACACACACACACACACACACACACACACACACACACACACACACACACACACACACACACACGCGCACGCACGCACAAAGAGGCTTCAATTAAAATGTCTATTTTTTCTTTGCTTTTACCATCAAAGGAAGAAAAGGAAAGCAAGCTCTTTGTTGACCCCCCGTTGCCCATAGACTGGAGACACACACACACACGCACACGCACACTCACACTCACTCTCTTAGGAGAACATAATGCAGCTCCAAACTAAGAGGTGTGTGAGGGACGGAAGAAAGGGGCAGAGGGAGTCTTGCCGAGGAGGGATGGATGAAGAGGGAGATAAAGAGCGATTAAGCGAGAAAAGATGGATGGACGGAGGTAGAAAAGGACAGAGAAGATATTGATGTTTGCTCAGTTACTGTGTCAGCTGAAAGGAGAAGGAGAAAAAGAGCGAGAAAGTAGAAAAAGGCAGAATAACGGGTTATTGACATGTGCTGTGCTGTAGGCAGATTGGGAGGGAGAGAGTGAGGGTGAGGGGTGTTATCTTTTTTCCTGTGTGGATCAATCAGATGATGTAGTGATAAGACTGTGGATTACACCGCCATTTACACACTCCCCAAGTGTGTGTGTGTGTGTGTGTGTACACATGTGTCTGTTGGCTCTGGTTGACACACACTGACACCCATTCAGTCCCACACTTTAGCAGTCACTCAGCAACCTCGAGTCTGACACACACACACACACACACACACACACACACACACACACACACACACACACACACACACACATTTGGTCTCTGTCAAAAACAATATTGCCAAAGCAGCATCCAAAAAGTACTTTTTTTTATTGACACACAAAGGTTTTTATGATCAAACCTTGGGCTAATAGGTAATACTTTCATTATCATGACCACTATTTTCAAGTCGTCAAAAACTCCCATCACAATTTCCCTGAGCCCACGTTGATGTCTTTATTTTAAGATGATTTTTACAGAGTTATAAAGCAGAAGGACATGGTCAATTCTCAGATTTGAAAGGCTAGACAAAGTTCAAATTGGGTGTCACCAATTAATGATTTGGTGTGTGTGACTTGTCAAGTTATGTCTGTAGAAAAGTAAAACATTTGTTACTTTAACAAACCCTTCATTGTCTGTGGCACTTTAACCCTACTCCATAGGCAACTGATTATGCTTTGTGTGTGTGCGTGTGCGTGTGGTAACTGGTTAAGGCATCATATGGGTCAGCAGATTGCCTGGGGCGATGGGCCCCTCGTGACACGGGAATGCTCCAGATATTGTCACATGGTCACCAGCCTTACTACCATGTTACCACCGTGACTGAACACTTTACAATATGCGAAAGGTTTTGCACGGTGGGATTCTGATAGACAGAAAGAAGGGTGTGTTAACGAATGGCTCATGTTTGAATAGGATGCTCAACATGTAGGATAATCAAGTGAAAGCATTGAAGTTAGATGCTGCACTTATAGCCTTGTCTGAACTCCCGCTGTGATATATAAACAAGTAACAAGTGGATTGCTTTCAAGATGTTTTACGGAGGGTCGTCCTTTGAATCACTGGGCTAAGGCGCTCGATGTCTCGGGCTTGATCCGTAGCTTTGTTAGGTTTCACTCCCTGCTCTCTCCTAGTCCCTCTTCTCTCTTTATTTTGTTTTAACAAAAATAAGGCTTCAAAATACAAAAAAGGACATTATTTAAAGTGTACTTAGCAAGAAGTGGCACAAGATAAAAAGGACTTTGTGGTATTTATAACATCTAAATACACAATTGACACGACAAACCTCAGTGACACACCCAACCCATAGAAAGCATCTTTCACTGCTGACATTTGTGTTTTTTCTTATTAAGGTAGAAAATGAATTCTAGAAAAGGAGATCCTTGGAATCAGAATACAATTTAGAAAATGTTTTGTTCTTTTGTCGGGCCTCTCGTCTTACTTGTTGTCTTTTCTTCCTTCCTCCAGCCGCTGCAGATAGACGATAACTTCTGTGGCCAGGACTTCAACCAGCCTCTGGGGGGAACCAGCACCATCGAGGGTATCCCCCTCTTCATCGACAAAGATGATGGCATGACCTCGGTGGCGGCGTACGACTACCGTGGCAACACTGTGGCTTTTGTTGGCACGCGGAATGGCAAACTGAAGAAGGTAGGGATGATTGTTCTGTTTGTTTTGATGTGGGGATTTTCCCGCCTTTCAGGACACCCAACGTCGCCTTACAGTGCATTTAAAAGTTAAAACAAAGACGGAAAACAATGACATATTCTTTTTGGATTTTGAGCTCTGTGGTTCAAGCAGAATTGCCTACATGTCAAGTGTAGAACAAACTTTCTTTTTGGTACTTGTCATTCCAAGGACATTTAGAGAGAGAAAGGGATTCAGCTTCAGTTTTGAGTGGCGAGTAGTTTTTCTGCCACTGGTGGTTATTGCTCTCTTAATGAACTGCGTGCTTACAACGTAATCATTCTGCATTAACACGAAACACTTGGCAGGCACTTTTTTCACACTAAGATTAAACGCCGTCAACTCTCTTTTTCTCGCCAGTGGACACCTCCAATAGGACATTCAAGGGCCTCTTTAAAACCTGTTCGTTTAACAAGCAATTTAAAGCGAGTCTGTGGCTACTCCCCTCATTGATTGTCATGTTAGTCACGTCACACATAAAATGTTACTGCTGTATCCCAATGCCACATATCGCCTCGCCTCTAATTTTAAGAGCTTGCCTTCAATCAATCCAACAGCGTTGACTGGTGAATGGCTTATCTGTTGTGGTCAGCTGTGTAGTCTGGAATAATTCAGGTGGGTAGATTGAGGCTACATGGATAGTGCTGAGATGAATACGATTTTTAGCTTTCTGTGTGCTGCTCAGCTTCATATGACTCTGTAGAGCAGTTTAGGAGGGAATTGCTTAAAGATTTTTAAGTTGTCTTTTTAGTTTAATTTCCACACTACAATTTGGGGTTTGTGTGATACTTATTTTAACTGCACTGATGCAGCGGTTGTACCCTTTTGTGGGGGAATGCGCAGGCTCTTGGATAAAACCATGTTCACTATACATTAATGTAACAGAGTGACAACTGGGTTGAATATATTTTTGGTTGACATGGCAATTGTATGTAAGATGTACACTCTTACATTACCCCATAATTGTGATTCTATCTGTGTTACATGCCCGTGTGCAGCCTTGGTATTGGCTAGTGTGTGTGTGTGTGTGTGTGTGTGTGTGTGTGTGTGTGTGTGTGTGTGTGTGTGTGTGTGTGTGTGTATCCAGTCTATGGGCAATGGAGCTCTCTGGGTAAATGGTAGCTCATTAGAATTCACTCCGTTTCCCGCCGCACTGCTCAAGACCCGTCATCCATTCAATATTATGAATATATAATCGGCCTGTGTGTTAGTGTGCTTTTAATGCGTGTTTGCGTATGCACGCAATGTTTGTGTGTTTGTCACTCACAGTATGCATAATAATGTGTGTACGTTTGTGATGGCATGGATTTGTGTGTGTGTGTGTGTTTTGTGTTTCTGAAGGAGCGAGAGACGACAAACAATACAGTGTTGACTAAGATTCAGCGCTGTGCATTTGTCAAAGTGACACCCATTTACTTAGCTTGGCAGAAGTCCCTTTATTTAGCTATCGTCACATGTCAGTTCTTCTCTGTGTGTGTGTGTGTGTGTGTGTGTGTGTGTGTGTGTGTCACCTGGGAAAGCAATGTTGAGGTACAGTATGTTGTTTTTAGGGGTGTGTGTTACAACGGAGCCAAAGAGCCTGCAGTTCTTTTGGCTGCGTTCTGTTTCAGACAGAAAACTCCAAAACAACAAGAAATCTGGTCTTGGAAAATATTTAATTTGCATAGAAAGAACACTATCTAAAACCTGACATTCGAGCACACTTACTATCACACAGAGACACAATTCTGCCAGAAGAATGTGACAGTAAGAGAGAAAGAGAAAAAAGGCAAAGTAATAAAGAGACAGATGAGCATACAAATAAAAAGAGCAAGTGTCTTGGTAGCATGTGATAACAGATTTGTTATGTTTAATGTTTTCTATAATTGATTTTATATGTTATCTTATCAGTAGAATTCAATGTTTTAGTCATCAGGTTTCTACATGAGTGTGTTTTGAGCTTTTGACAGTTTTGTGGGAGTGCATGTTGACCACAATGTAATGATAAAGCGTCTTCCCGTTCTTACACTTTCCTCTGGAGAGCACTAGCATTAAATGCTGTGTATATAGCATTGCCTGAGGGTGCGGAAGAGAGAGGGGGTTAGAAACAGCTAGAATATTGCTGTGATTGATGACTGTGCTAAAAGGAGGCAGCTTTCTGCTTTGGAAGTGGAAGGATTGACAGAATTGTGTTTGGGAAAAGTTTTATTATCATGGCTGTATAGATAAAAATAAACAACCAGTGTATGCCAAATGGATATTTTCTTCCTCAAGGTCCTGGAAGATGTTTCCTTTTTAAGTAACATTATTTTAGCTGAAGCACATTCGCTATTGAAGTGCTTTGATATCTTGTGTTAACACTCAGTCTATTATTAACCAACTCTTTAGCTCAAGGTTGTCCAGGGCAACAAGACGGTGGCACAAATAACATGTTTAATGCACTAATGAAGTCCCTCTGTGCTTTGTTGCACGCACGCACACAAACATACGCACGCATGCAGGGGAAGCTTTTACTAATGAGTCCTGGTTTGATGGGGCAAAGATAGGAGAGGAAAGGCGATAGAAAGATGGAGCAGATTGGGAGATGAGCAAGAGGAGAGAAGGAAGTGATGAAGAGAGGTGATGTCCACCGGTGTGATTAACTAATTCTAGCGGTCATCTGGATACCGCCGCGGTCAAGGACACAGCGGCGTGCTGGCTGTCCACTGCACTTAATATTTAGGATTAAAAGGCTCCATTCCCTTTTGGCTGTTTCATTATTTCTGTCAGCTTGGCTCGGCCCGTCTTTGGTCACTGTTCTTCTGTCAACACGCCAACTTTACATACTGTATCACATCTAACTCTCGCTCTCTCTTCCCGTCTAAAGAAACACCGTAGCTAAACCGCCTCTGTCTGTGTTGTAAAGCAGTCAGCAGATGGACATTCAAGTGAAACTCTGGTGATTCTCTCGGCCACTTCTGAACTTTAAGGCACTGTTGAGCATTGACAATGAAAGGGCATTCACTATGACCCACACAATCTCAATAGGTGGTCTTAGGACACCAGACAAAAGAGAGGATCCTTGTCGATAATCCAATACCTATTGTAAGTGCCTGTTGTTTGAAACGGCACACACATTTACACTCAAACACGCATAAAGATTCCTCAGCTGCGCCATCCATCGGGGGGCCGATTCGAGCCATCTGCTGGGTGTATGTGGCCAGTGTGCCAGGTGGTTAGAGCCCCAAGTGCCCGCTGTGAGCCCATTGTGGCCTTGCCAGACTCAGGTGGGTGCAGTGGGAAGTTGCTGTCATTCATCTGATCGGGGCATCAATGAAGCAAACTCAAAGCTCCTAACAACAGCAGGAACAGTCTGTTCCAACATCAGACTTTTAGTGTAACAAAAAAACTAATTATACTGAAAAAGTCAGACCGTTGTTTTAAAATAAATGCAGAATAAAAGTCTTTCAAATGGGATTCTTTAAGCTGAGGGCAGCAGAGCGTGTGTTAGTTAGTGTGAATGTCTCACAACCAAACGATAACATTATTGACCTCTGCACCAGCCAAAGTGTTTCCATAAACTAATTAGCATTGGTTCTGTCCTTGAGCAAGTACACGAACCCCTATCAGCTCTATCATCTTAAAAGGTGAGAGTATGACGGCACGAGCCAAGCAGCTACAATCTAAACATCAAGATGATAGATGGGATTTGATATGTAATAGCTGCTACATGCAGTGTGCCTCTTTAAGGCACAGTTGGCTTTTATGAACGGTGATTACAGATTCTGTGAGTTTGGTCGCTAGTTTTATTCGATCAAAAGCTGTAGACGAGCAACGTTAAAGTGACGCAATAGAAAAAGATTATTCAATTTGCAAAAGGAATAAATGGTGAAAGAATCCGACAAACCGACATCTAAGTTCCATAAAATATAACGAGTATGAATACATACTTACTTACTCCAGCTAGTTGACCATGAAAGATGTGATCAGTTCTCTTTTCTGTAAACATTTCTTTTTTTTCCTAATGAAAGAATTTCAACTGTTGTCTAGAAAGTAAATGGTCATACACTATAAATCCTGCATTTTATTTGTTTACACTGATAAACAATCATTTGATTGAGCACTCGAGAGTAACTGTAGCATTGGTAATATTTTGTATTTCATATTGTGAAAACGGTTTGTCTATTTTAAGGTGGACTAACCATCATTTAAAAACCAAAGCATGTTTCTTAATGTTTTTGGTGTCACCTTTACCATTACATCTGTGTTTTTAGAGTGACTCTACACTGTGGCATACACGTGGCATTCTAGGGGTTAATAGCAAGTGACAGTTTGTCGTTTGTGTGTATATATTGCTGTGTGGAGTCACTGATGTATTCCACCAGGACTGACGGTGTCACCATCAGAGGACCATGTCACAGCCTAATTGACTGATGATTGTTATTCTACTGGTGCATAATGCTGCCCTGTCAAACTCCCCTGAGCGAGTGCATGTGCGTGTTTGTGTGTGTGTTTGGAACTTTCATTTAAATGTTTGCGTCCACCTCCCAGCTCTTACAGACAGGACCTCCACCCAAAAAGGAATAAATAAATACTGATGAAACACACCAATAATATTTGAGTAGTAGTCAGGGAGGAGAGGTGAGGGAAGAAGTGTGTGTCTGTGTGTGTCTGTGTGTGTGTGTGTGTGTGTTAACTCTTTCTCCCTCTCTCGGTATGTGTGTTATCTTTCAGCTCGATAAGATTCTGAACTGAAAACCTTAATCAGAAAATATAGCATAGTGACTTTGTGTGTGTGTGTGTGTGTGTGTGTGTGTGTGTGTGTGTGCGCGCGTGTGTGTCATCATTTGGCTCAGTCAGCCGCGCCACGAGTTGCATGGCCCGGGCAGCAGCACAAAGGCTGGCTTTGTGCAGGCGTTTGGTAGTCCTCGGTCATTAGTTCACACAACTTCATGCGGTCACACAAACGCAGAACGGATGAGAAAGACGGGGGAAATGGAGATGTAGAGAATGATGAAAGGGATCAGATACGGTAGAGGGAATAGAAGTAAAGACTGGGCGCTTAAGAAAAAAAACATAACTTACACTTTGCATTTAACACAGAGTTTTTCCACTTAATTTAGCTCTTTCCCAGAGCGCCATCACTCATCCAGTCTTATCAGGATGTTCCCAAATTAAAGGCAAAATGTGTCATTTTCTGCAGAGGTTTCTTCTCTCTCCTGACAGCACAGCTTTTAAATGGCGTTTTCTGAGTACATATAGCCCCGTTAAGCCTTAATGTGAGCGTGACAAGCCAAGCATATACAGTATATATTTCTCTTCCTCACCACAAGTACCCTCTCTTAGCATGCAACCTAGCATGAAATCAACTTAATCAAAGGAACTAGCCGGCCAGCTAGCTTTCCCGTATAGAGCACGATGTTGTATGATTTCTGTCCTGTGCAGTCAGGCTACAGCGCTTAGGGTGCAGGAAACACTGCGTACTCGTCAGATTTTGAGTGAGTGTTTCCATATATTTCCATATGTGTGCGTCCTGCTGAAGCATGTGGATATCAATTATCTCTCGTTATTGCCAGCCCGAGTCTTTCTCCCATCTGCTGGCATTTCCTCTTGTGAGGTTTAACTCAACCTAACAAAGCACACAGCATCTCCCTGTTGACTCTCACACATACACACATTTATACACAAAGACACTCTCAAGCCTTAGAGGGTGTCAGTGCAGAATTTCAAAATCAAATCAAATGTATTTGTATAGCCCAATATCACAAATGACACATTTGTCTCAGTGTGCTTCACAGACTGTACAGGTTACGACACCCTCTGTCCTTAGACCCTCGCATCACACAAGGAAAAACTTCCTAAAAGAAACCCCATAATTAAAAGGGGGAAAAATGGAAGAAACCTCAGGGAGAGCAACTGAGGAGGGAATTTCACACAGTTAATATAAGATGCAGGTGTGACTTCAGGCCCAGGATGCTCCCCCCTCTGCTTTTATCAGTGTGAGAGAAACAGCCATATAGATTATTGGATATGATAAGTTTAAGGAATATCTAAAAGGCATCCATAACTTTAATTTTAACCCAAATAGCCACTATAAAACTACAGTTATGAATTAGTAAAAAGGAATCATCCATTTCTTCTTCACGTCGCCTCTCCGCTTCTGCTTTCTCTCTCTCTCATTTTTTCTGTTTCATCTGCTGCTCACATATTCTCTTTCCTCTCTCTCTCTGTCTGTCTCCGTCTGTGATCAAAGATTCCTTTCCCTGATAATAGTTAAGCGTTGTGTGTGCGCATTGAGATGCGATGTAGTGATTACTATTTTTCTCTAATCATTTTCTCTCATTAAAGAGAAGGGCAGGACACACACACACACACACACACACACACACACACACACACACATCGTACAGACATTGAAATGTACATACTGTACATGTTAGAATGTTGCATGTAAAAGTAAGTACATCATAACTTTTGCATACATACACATACTTTTACACCTAAGGAAATGGGTTGTAGCACTTGTAGGTATGTAAGGGTAGACAGTAATGAGGGGTCTTCTTAAAAGATTTAATGCCACCCAATCTCCTACACTCATTAAACCAGTGTCTCTAACTCTACACCTTTATTCCACAAGAGCCTCATCTGCCAACATGATCCATATTTCCCTACCTTACTACCAAGGACTGGCGACTTTAAGGGACACTGAATGAATTACTGCAGATTGATTTTACTCTAATAGAACTCAGCGTAAACTCACCAGTGCAGTGCAAAAAGCTTATCACTTTTAAAGCGCAGGATAAGTTACATTGGGCTCTTATGTTAGCTAAAGCCATTGATGAAAACAGTTCAGCCCCTTGATAATCTCAGTGCTAATGCACTTCAGCCCAGTCCAACAGCGCGTGACCGCACTGCACGGCACTCATTCAGTACCTCGGTGTTCCCACCCTAATTCACTACTACCAGGGGTTAATGAGGCAAAGTGAGTAGTAGAGGAGAGGGGGAAAGAAAGCCGGGAGAAAAAGGAGACAGAAGGAAAAGAAAGAGCGAGGGAGATGAATAATAAATGTACCATGCTAGAATCCATTTTTATGGGAAGATTAGAAGAGTCTGGATGCAAGCTGGGATGCTCGCATGATCCAAGTGAGGACAGCCTGTTTCTAGGTCATCTCCATTAGACATCTCTGGATAAAACATCAAAGAATCCCTGCTTTTCATATCGTATATATGTGCAACGTTACAATCCTCCTGAAAATTATACTCTCATTTTTTATATATAATACCAGTAGGTTAAGTATATTTCTATCAGCCAGATATCACATTTGTGTGCATCAGACTGTCAATATCATGTTATATTGGCTTATAAATTAAATTAAATTAAATTAAATTAAATTAAATATGCAGCAAATCTTCATTGGCGTTGACATGGAGCATGATTTGTACCTGAACAGAGGAAAGTTTTGGGTAGAGGATTTAGTGTCCTGGTAAAGGTCTGTCCATGCCAACTGATTCAGCCAACAGCACACCTGGTGGATGGCGCAGTGCCAAGGCTCCGTGGGTACACTCACTTCTGGCAAGACGCACACACATACACGCACACACATAGACACACATATGCTGACACCAGAAGGGATGTCATATCTCAAGCTAACAAGCCAAAATGAGCACATTCATGCAGGTATATACAAACTTGGACACACGCTGGGGCCCGTTGGATGGCGGCACAGTGTCCAGAGGGTTAGGCATGAGTGGCACAGCGGGCATAGATTACCTTTGGCCCACAGTGGCTGTATCTTACATACAGCTCTCGCTTTTGTTCCTTGCAATTAAGCCCAGCGGCTCACAGTATGTGCCTTGGCTTAAAAAGGGCTGTTGTCAAATGGCTATACAGCTCCTCCACAAGCCCTTAACAACCGCATTTGAAAGCTACATAGCCCTTTAGCAATAAAATGGCAGGAATGATCAACTGTTTACAGAAAGCAACACTTGAATAGAAGTAGGACATATAATGAAACAAGACACAACTTACTGTGATGGGGCTCCTTCATCTTCATTATACCAAACGACGGGTGTAAATGAGTGTAAATATGGGACTTACTATCAAATTAGCTAATCTACTGTGAAGAATGTAGACAGTACGAGATACACACGCACACTCTCCTATGGGAAGCGACTATAGCAGGCTTATCAGATTACCCATTGCCAAGCTAATAGATTCCTAATAGATTGTTTTTGATTAGTTCCTCTGGTTTAGTGACGTTAAGATGATTAATGTTTCTGGGTATAGAAACAAAGACACATTTTTACTCTCCCGCATACATTTCCATTCAGTATTTTATTAGTTAACAGAAAATGCAATTACTGGAATTATTTGTTTTTGTTGTTGTTACAAGTGTGTCATCACATGGCTATCCTTTGCTTTGGGAGCATTTCAGGGCTGCAATGTTCACACTGGGCACTCTCTCTCTCTCACACACACACACACACACACACACACACACACACACACACACACACACACACACACACACACACACACACACACACCCTTGAGGTACACGCACATAAACAACTCAGAATTCAACAAGCTCTCTGTGTTCATCCTTCTTCCACAGCATGGTGGCATTTCCCGCCGTCTAACTAATTACCCTCCCCCGCCCTGCGTCCCCCAGAGCGAAAAAGCTTCAGCCTGAAGCCTTTTCTCGATGCTAGCTGGCTTGGTAACTTGCCCCTGGTTTGCCTGTCTTTAGCCTGCTCACCTCCTGGCCACTGCTAGGCATATTGCAATGACCCTGTGGCTAATCCTGTTAGCATAGGAGTTTGTGATAGCCAAGCGGAAAGCCAATCCTCCATGCTGGTCTAATACCCTCGGGCTAATCTTTCAGCGTAACAGTTGGCTAAAGTGAACTCACTTTAGTTTCTTTGGTTGGTTTGTTCTTTGTGTGCAGGGCGGCAAGTTCACTCTAATTATTGAGTTGATATTTCAGTTAGTGCTAATTAAGAGGAGTAAGTTGCTTCAGCAGTGGCTTAGGTTCTTGTTTTTAGCGTTAGTAGAGCTAGCAAAGAACCAGCTAATTGCTCCATTATTGGTGCTGCTGACCTTGTGGCTTTACCATTTCCATCTACTAAGCCCTTAAAAATGAAGAATTAGGCATTTAAGAGGAGGCTCACTGGGCATAGAGTGTTATTCACTTTCTCGCAGAGGGTTATTTCTTTTTCACCGCCTCTCTCTTTTCTATTTTCCTGCATCCTTCCTTCTCCTCTCACCATCCAGTGTCCCTTAAGTCTGAGAGAGAGAGAGAGCTCATCGTCTCTTCTTCACGGTAAAATATTTATCCGTCCTTTCCTTTGGTTCAAATGTTTCAAACTGATGGAGTCTTTAATTAGTCATGTATGCATCTATCTCTCTTCTCCCTGTCTGTCTCTTGTTCCCCCTTCAGTTCTAGTCTCTTTCACTCAGCCCCTCTGTTTTTCTCTCTTTGATTTACTCACACCATTGCTACTCTCTTTCTGCTCCTCTCTTTTCTCCATGGAATTAGTCATTAGCTGACTGACTGAGCTGATTGCATCTATTCCCAAGGCTAGCATTTGTTTGTGCATCTTCTGTCGTTCCCTCCCTCCTCCAGTCCTCTCTTTCTCTTCCTCCTTCGCTCCCCACCTACTCTCTCCCAACTCTTTCTTTTTCTCCTCACATCTTATTTTTACTTCACCTACCTACTTTACACCCCCCCTCTGTTCTCCACACCATTTCTCCCATAACATCTCTTGGCCACAAGTACTAGTATGGGTTGCTGAATTAGCACACCAAAGTACACAGACTCTCCCCACAGTCTCCTCCATACCTTCTCTATAACCTTAATTGCCCAGTGCCATTCTAAATTGGCTAACACCAATTAAGCCCTCACTATTATATTTAATTGGTCATTTAGCTTGGCTACTGTTTGAATGCAGTGTCTCCCTGGAAATGGTTCAGTTGGCCTCCGACAGCACATGTGGCCATTTCGGAGACAGTTTCATCCTCCCTGTGGGTTTTACAATGGTCTGGCCAGCTACTGACACTGCCAACAGCCAAGATTGTGTGTGTGTGTGTGTGTGTGTGTGTGTGTGTGTGTGTGTGTGTGCGTGTGCGTTGGAGGATGAGTACCAAATGACAGGGGGAGAGATGTTCTCCTCCGTCTACCCTTCACTCTCTGCCACCTCACCCTCCAACCATCCTCCGAGCTCTTCTCCTTCTCCACTCCTCCGTCCATGTGTTCCTGGTGGATTAAGCTAATTAAAGCACAGCAAACAGGGTCCCCAGAGAGAGGCTGCACACACGGACACTCATTAACGGATGCAAGTACACAGGCGCGCCATAGGAAGAACAGGCAGGAAACAAGAGAACATGTACACATACATACGAAGACATGCACCACACTCTGCATGAACTGCAGCAGCAGATAGTGCATGTGCGGTAACTAAAGTCACCATACTGTACATTACAGTAGTGGTCATCATATGGTCCTATCAAAGCATCATGTAAATACTTTATGGACTTTCTTGCACTGTAAACAAGCTAAAAATCAGCTTCAGTGGATTTCAATGGATTTCTGTGGAGGTTGAATTATTTGTCATTAGTGAAGAACTGAGCTTAAGTCCATGTAACCCCACCCCGCTGTTTGATGCCAACCCTGCTGCATCTTCAGTCTGTTTTCGCTCCAAGCAGCAGCAGCCCAAGGACTGCCAGCTATGTCTTATCATCCATAAGAGCCTTGTTCTGTCTATTTATGGGTCAGGGAGTAGGGAACTAGTGGCCCAGAAATAACACCAGACCCTCTCATTTCAACCTTGTGTGTGTTCATGAGTGTGTGTGCCTGATCAGAGAGAATACGGTTGATAGTTTCCGTAGTGTGGCAGTTAGGGTGATTTTAAGAAATGATTTCCACTCAGTGTAGGGAGCCGACATGCATTTATGCGTACATGTACTAGTATTCATGTCTAACAAGTCCGCACTTTAACCGTGTGTGACTACGCACTGAACATTTCATATGAAACAACAAAATGTCCCAGAAACCAAAAAAGAAATGGGCAGAACAGATGGAAGAAATAGGCGAGGACGGAAGGAACCCCTTCATCCTGTCATAGAGAAAGACAGGAAGAGAGGGAACACTGTGTTTCTTGGTAGGAATCCCTTCCGGATGTTTCTCCTTTCAGGATATTGGCTGTGTCTGTGGAAAACGTCCTGCTTCCAGGGAAACCTATTGGATTACTGATAACCTTGGAATGGATAGGGCCAGCAGCACAGGGGGTGTGTATAAGAGAGGGAGGGGGAGAAAGCGACGAGTGCATGGGCTTCTCCCTCAGTTTTCTTCATTCTTCTGTTTTCTGTTCTTTCTCTCGCTCAATCGCCCCTCCATTGTATTCCCTTGTAGGTAAATCAATGACAGGCCTAATGTTAAATATAAGTATACCTTTGGCTTTCATTGTTCCCTCTAAATTGTGTTTGTCCTCCCCGTGTCGTGGTGAGGGTATGACTTTCGACTCCACCGATGCCCCCGTGAGAGACCGTTTTTTATTAGTGCAGAAGATATCAGTGGGTTTTGAGCACACACAAGCACACACCCAATAATAAAGCTCCAATAACATAGGGGTCTTTACTCCAAGTTGTCTCCAAATCCCCCAGTGGCGGGCCTGCTCCTCGGTTGCCATGGCAACAGTAGTCAGGGCAGCCACGGCTGGCGATAGTGAGGAAAGAAGAGAGAGAGAGAGAGAGAGAGAGAGAGAGAGAAAGAGTCACAGAGAGCATTGATGTTTGTGGGGCAGGCAGGGGATTTGAACACGCAGCCACAACATTGGAACTGGGTTGCTGCAACGTTGCTGAACGTTAGAGCAGCAGTGCTGGGAATGCAGTTTCAACTGGGGTTGGAAATAAGTGGGCTTGTAGGTCATGTTTACCCCTGTGTGTGTGTGTGTGTGTGTGTGTGTGTGTGTGTGTGTGTGTGTGTGTGTGTGTGCCTGGGTGTGTGTGTTTGGGTAGAGCAAGAGACAGAAATGTGTGAGAGAGGGATGAAACTGCAGAGACAGCACACTCGCTCATTAACTCCCTCTGCATGTTCATTCTGTCCTCATGTTTGTGCGCTTGCAGATGAGCTCTGTGTTTGTGAGGACATGCACAACACAGTGGCTGCAGGATTCAGTCTACACTCTCTGTTGCTTTGATATTACATCTGCTTACAACCACCCTATAGAATTTTGACTCACGAAGAATCCATACGCATGATGTAAAATGTCCTAATTTGGTAGTAAAAAGTGTATAAAAAGTGGGTATTATGTGATATTTGAGAAAACAAGAACAATATAATCAGATATAATGTGTTTTTTCTCTCCTCTTGGCGTCCTTCACTATCAATCAAAAGCTGTTTTCACATTTCTTAACTCTCCGGGAATACAGCAGTGGGTTAAAGCTATTCAGCTGACAAACCATTACCATTGCCAGAAAAATGTGAAAAGAATTACAGTAATGGTGTTGCAGGAGGAATTATTTCTCTCCTCTCCACAGATACAGTACAGAATAGCGCAGCAGACACTGGATGCACGACAAACAGGCAGTTAGTGTCAGGCCTCCGATGGAAAATCCATAGTTTCATTACAGGCCCAGTGGTATGAATGTGGCCGGGAGGCGACCAAAGCTCTATCACGGGCCCTACGGGAGCCAAAATGGCTGCATTTAGTGACGCAGTGGAGTGAAGAGGAGGCAGGAGGGTCAAGGCTGCCGCTGGGAATGAAGTGTGTTAGAGAGACAGAGAGAAGCAGCCGGATAAAGTTCATGTGCAGTAACTGGCACAGCTGCAATTGTACCCTACTCACCTTCTTTCTGAGACTTGTGCCACACTGTCTCTGTGTGAGTGTGTCAACGACCTCACAATAGGATTTGACATCAGTGCTGTGGGTGATAACATAATGTCATTTATTCCTTGAAGGAATTTCCTAGGAAGGATGTGTGGCATGCTATTTAAATGGCAGCCGTGCAGATTTCGGTTTGCCACAGTCCTTTCAAATACATTGTAATCAAACAGAAGTATACTGAATATGCACAGCTCTTTGTGAACTGTAGCTAGTCCTACTGTTAATGATGTGTCATGTTACTGCAGTGATTTGTCTTGAATATCATATTGACATTGTTAACATAAATCAACTTTATACAGGCTAAAACACGCGTTTCCATTTGACTTGGTGTGACTGCTAACATGGTTTTACTGGCACTGCCATCTAAACACTCTAACATCAGCGTTATGCCTGTTCCTAAACTCACCGCACAGATTCCTTTTATGTAACACAAATTCCAAAACTTTTTCTTGAAAGCACAGATGTCACTTTTTCATCACTAAGAATCAAAGAGAACATTAAAGGCACAAAGCCACTCTGGGTTATTGGAAAGGGCCTGAGGTAAGTTCATCTGGAGGAAGGTAGCTCCCTGGAGCTCCTGGCTATTGTTTGTCCCTCTAGGTGATTAGAGTTAAGAGGCAGGCTTTAAGGGAAATTAGCTTTCGATTGGAGATTCTGATAAAGCGGTAGGATTGTAATTGTAAGTGACCTCCAGGACCAGAAAGTAGAGATCAGGTAAGACATATGGCCCACAGTAATGTAGATTGATTTAAAATTGTTGTTCATTTGCTGAAAGTTTTGTGTCCGCACAATGCTTAAACTGAAGAACAATCTCTCCTTCCTTTTTCAGTGGCGTCTGGCAACAAATTGGTGTATTATAACCGGACTTAGTTGCAAAACTGTACAGACGATCCTAATTTTTTATCTCATATATGTTATACTGTATATTTAAGTTATATCGGCCATGTTTGTGTAAGGGTTCATCACGTGGCTCCTAACTGCTTGGGCACTCTCATCATCCATTCCTCTTTCCACCTTACCATCTCCCTCTCTGGATCCCCTGATGAATTGACATCTGTATTTTTGTCACACTTGCACTTCCACGTGTACCTAACTAGATGATATAATGTCAAACCTCTGAAAAAACAGCCTGATTCCTCTGAGGATGAGGCAAGTGGGGATCACAGAGGAGGAGATGAGAGGCAATACACACACACACACACACACACACACACGCACACACACACACACACACACACACACACACACTCTCTTAATCAGACTGATTGCTCGCAGCTCCTCTCATTGCATCATCTCTCTAATGCATTGGTCCTGCATCACTCTCTCCTGCTGTGTGTGTGTGTGTGTGTGTGTGTGTGTGTGTGTGTGTGTGCAGCAGTTTAGAAATGCAGGGTCCTCAGTAGAGTGGTAAAAGCCACAAGGGACATGCCCTGATGTTATGAAACCTTGGATGTTCGTACATGTTTGTGTGCCGTGCTTGTTTTTAAGGCCTTGTGATTCACATCCAGTTAAGTGTGTTAAGTGTTGATATGTGTATAACATTTATCACAGACGGACTCTCTTCCGAACACATTTATTTAGAGCCAATTTCATTAACAGTCAAACCTGACTTGCACCCTTCAGTGGAACAGTTTGGGAGTAAATAAATGGAGTATTGAATGGCTGGATGCTGATAGATGGATTGAGTAACTGAGTGAGTATGCAGCTTTTGTTAAATGCACACACAAGCTTTTTTTGTTCTCGATCACTAAAAGATGCATATTACTGACTTTACTGACGCACATGTTTTCTCCCACCCCTTAGTTATGACACTCTGTGGAGACACATACATTGACTCACACACACACACACACACACACACACACACACACACACACACACACACACACACACACACACACACATGTGACTTGTTCTTCATTCCCATATCCTCTCCTCAGAGAGAGCAATGGAGCCAGAAGCAATGCAAATTGGGTAAAATGTTCCGGAAAGTGGCTTTTCCCACTGGGACTTCTCAACTCCAGCTCTGAGTTAGCACTCTCTCTCTGTGTGTTTGCATGTGTCGGTGTGTGTGTGTGCCACAGTTCTTGCTCTTGCATTTGTGGGTGTGAACGCCAATTGTTCTGCATGTGCATGAGAGTGTGCACTCCTGGATGTGTGTATGTGTGTTCATCCCTATTTCTCCGAGGCTGATGTGGGCTACAAACCATTTTCCATGGGATTTTAGGGTAGGGAGAGAGAGAGAAAGAGAGAGAGAGAGAAAGAAGGACTCTGTATAAAGCAAAGCGATGGTGGAAATTGAGGGCACCTCTCTGTAAGACCTCATCAATTAGCTGCTGGAATGACTCGGCTAGCTGTTAATTTGACCATCGCTAAAGATGCAGAGAGAGAGAAAGCTTTAAGAAAAGGAAAAAAAGAGAGGAAGGATTAGAGAGAAAAAGAGTTTTGGCCAGAGGGAGATATTGGAGGGTTTATGGTCTGATATTTTTCTCATTTATGGTTCACAGCTCTTCAGAGACCCACCAACTTGTTACCTTCTAAGTAAGGCCTACAGTCTTTACTCTACACCCTGAGTCCACAAAGTGACAATGACAGGAAAAGATGGCAGATTATTTTTTAGATACTGCTGGTGACACACAGGAACCACATATTTCACACCTTATTGTTTTCTTTGTCCTTGTCATTTCAAAGACTGCATTATCTTCCCTAAGCGGTTCAACTAGGATGACTTTGAGAATATGCCACACTCTTTACAATACATCTAACTGCCACACATTTAATGAACAAAAGTAAAGCACTAATCCAGCTGCTGTTGAAATCAGGTTTTTCAGCTTGTTGTAACAGTTAAAGGGCCTACGAAATGATAAACATGAATTTCTACTGATGATAGTAAATGCTATTTGTGTTGTAAAATGATGTGTTATTTATGACACAATGATCGCAGTATTTAATAAATCACGATTTAGTATGTCGACCACCGATGTTGACACCGCTGCTACCGGAAACAGCCGACGCCGTGTTCTGACGTCACAAGTAGAAAATAGTGTTTATACATGTCTGCATAAGGAAAATATCTAATAACATTCAGAATAAAAGATGTGGTTGAATTGATGGAGAGAGCAATGATATCAAATTAAACAAATATATATATTATGTACATGCATGTGGTGATTGTATTTTTAACACGTCTACTGGTACTACGACTGTAATGTACAGATGACGTACAGTCTGTATACTTACTGGTGTACACACAGCTTCCTCCCCAGTGTGGATGTCCAATAGATGGTCGCTGATCATACAGGTATCCTCAGTTCTGTCAGTGGCTTCATTCACCAATGTTTCAATACCTCTGTAATAATAGGGTGATAGTTAAAAATGTAATAGACTAGAAGCTTTTACTCAAACTACAGAATAAAATGGGGAAGCTAGATTTGCAGACGGACCCACATCCCCATACAACACATCGCTTGCCAAGTATTCTTGCCGATCGATTGTTGTGCGTTCTTTCTCATAATAATTGACAGCAGTCTTTGCTGGATGCTTCAACGCATACGAACACTGGCGGCGACTGTAACGCAGACGAACACTGGCGGCTGTATTCTACTTGTGACGTCATCGCCCGAACATTGCCGAAGTGGATGCTCTCGGCGCAGCGATCGATTGTTGTTAGCGGAAGTCATTGTTATGCTGTTATGATTGTGATTTATTACGAATACATCAATAATAAAAATATATATATGGCACCTTTCACAATAGATATGCAACCTCTATCATATACCAAGCCCAATAACACTGACGAAATATCATTTCGTAGGCTCTTTAAAGTTGGAGAAGCTGACAGTTTGAATGGCAAAAAAAAGTCTTTAATATGGTGCCAAATTCCTTTATCGTTGAAGAACTGCATCACGTGCCCTCCTGTGAGCGTGAATCAAGTTTACCTCTGGATGAACTCAGGGACTTGGTATGTTTTTCTGGCGTTAGCCGCGGCTCCCACCGTGTCCGTTGCGGGAGTTGTATTGTGCCTGTTTGAATTTATTGCCCACTCTGCATGTGTGAGTGAGTGTGTGTGTGTGTTCGTGCCCAGTTAGGGCGGACAGTGAAACATTGCCCTTCCTCAAATGGGCCGTGGCAAACCTACAGGTTGGGCCATCTGCCTCTTGTTTGTCTGTGTTTGTGTGCGAGCGTGTGTCTTGTGTCTTTTTTTTCTGAATGGAAAAGTATTGTCTATTCAAAGTGTGTAACCTGGCCAAAAGCACTCACACACTCACACACTCACACACTCGCACACGTACACGTACACGCACACACTGACACTGACACTGACACAAACAGTAGATTTATGCAACGGCGGACTCAACAGACTTGGCATTGGGAAACTTGGAGGATGCAGGAGAGGGAAGACAATGGGACTGTGATACTTAGTTTTTATGGAAACAACGCAAAAAGGGAGAAGAGGGAGAAAAGAAAGACAAGGAGGGAAACTTGAAAGAACATTCTAGAGAATGGGAGGGCACACCTGTAAACCTTTAAATTCTGCTTGCGGCAAAATACTTTCAAAGCTTCGACTTTCCACATCTGAACCTCATCATCAGAAAGGAGTTCAGAACTCATTGTAGAGTAGAAGGTTTGTTTACAACACGCTTGAAGAACAAGCTAAATACAATGTAAACACGTAGAGAAGAAATCCAATATAGCGGCCCTTGTAGAGTTGGTGCTCACTTTTCTAGGCTTGCCACCCCAGCATGCATTGCGATTCCACCGGAAGCCCGAAACTCCGATTCCGTCTATAGTTTAAGGCTGGAGGGAGGAAACGACTGACATGGGGAATAAAAAAAGATTGTGAATGTATCTGTGGAACAACACAAACACAATATGTCTCAAGCTACAATCACCAAAGGGATTTCAAGCCAAGTGAATTGCCTTTTGAAAACGTGCAATATCATATTAGGATCAGCAACATTGCATTTTAAGGATGTGGGATACATTTTCACTGGGCACTTATCTCAACAGCCTGGCAAAGGCAGCACCATTAGACATATTTACATCAAATCCCTCCCTCCTCTCTTCATCTCCCCTGTGTTGTCTCCCAGGAGGAAACCAGCATCGTGTGTGTTTTTAAATGCAAAGAGCGAGCCAAGCCATCTGTAGCACGCTCATTTCTAGAAATAAGAGTATAAGTCTAATTGAGCTTTTTAATTGTCCTCTAAATCCTGCTGAGTGCCCATGCTGCTGCTTAATTGTGTGTGTGTGTGTGTGCATGCATGTGTCCGGTCTGTAGGGACGGTTCTGTTTGTGAGTGGAGAGAGTGAGTGAGCGAGCATGCTGGCTCCTTCTGTGTATAATGAGCTAATGGCAATGTGTGGTTACCCTTTGAGGAATCTATTAGTGTGCATTGTGTGTTTGTAGTTTCGTAAACTGTGTGTATGTTTATATGAGTCAGGAAATAGGAAACGGAGTAATAGCCATCCATGCTGGGTTTGGTGTGTCATCTTGGTTCTTTTTTAGGCACTTTGAAGCTATATTTGCATGTGTAAACAACTGACTGTTTGCCATTGTGACAGTTCAATTCCAGTGTAATTTACTTTAACCTAATCTAATCACACAAATTACACATTGCATGAAATCAACAAAGGCTATGTGACGGTCGTTATTTAGTGTCTCCATGGCTTCCAGTCAAGTCAGCACAGCTGGAATAGAGTGATCAATATATGTGTGTGTGTTACTGTTATTGGCCTTATCTCTGTGATTGCATTTTGGTGTAATAGTGTGTGTGTGTTTGTCGTTGTACACATATTTGAGCGAAAGTAATCTAGGACGTAGGATTTCCTCCGTTTTCTATATTGACAACTTCCCCTGCTCATACACGCTTCCTGTTTCAGTCTGTGGGGCAATGGAAGGGGGACCAGAGGAAGTGAAAGGGCAAGTGTGTGTGTGTGTGTGTGTGTGTGTGTGTGTGTGTGTGTGTGTGTGTGTGTGTGTGAGACGGAAGGAAGAGAGTGACGGCCACAATAAAGAGTCCTTCTATAAAAAGCAATCTTGTGACAGTCCAGTGCGCTCAGCTGACTGTCTGGAAACATTACTGTGCTTTCTTCTCCTCTCGCCTATTTTGGTCCAGGGGAAGCCTTCTCGCTAGTTTGGCATTTTCTGCGTGTATGTCAAAGAGGGGACACGCATTAACTCCAACACAATTTTTCCTCGCTTTTTTTTAACTCACTAGAATTTATTTAAACTTTATTCTAAGCACCGTGCCCTGCAGGAGGAGAGTGAGAGAGATGGTTAGGAAGCAGACTGAAGAGGACGAGACTTTATGCTCAGTGACATGTGTCGGAGGCTGCACACGTAAACAAACAGACATTTCCTTAGATGCTAATGATGGCGCACAGTTTCCTGATGCTTATGCCATTTCTTATCAAGCGGTGCTGTTACTCTTCCCTCACTCTGTGTGTTTGTGTGTTTCATTTCATTTCAAATTAACTTTCACAAGTTGAATGAGAATCGAGCCTCAGTGTGGGTCAAAAGAGGCAGAGAGGAAACATTGAGAGAGTTGGATTTTTGCGCCAGTTAAAGCCGTTCTTTCAGATTTCAAGAAGTTGATCATGTACAAATGCCCAATGTAGTATACATTTAACCCAGTATGCATCCTAGTCCACGTGTCAGTTTTGGAGTACATCAGGATCTAGATTGAATGAATCACAAATCTCTGTCCATTGCCCAGCCCATGGCAAAATAAAAGAGGGCTAAGGTTTGAGTGTATACGAGAGTGAGTAGTTTCCCCCCATCACCTCCTGGTTTTGGCTTGTTTTTTCTCAGTCCAAGTTGACTTATGATGACACTGATGAGACAAACAGACAGACTTGCTGGTTGGGGAAAAAGAAAACGGGGCTGAGCACAGATTTATCTTTCATGTCACTCCTTCCTTCCTTCCTTTTTGTTCCTGGCTAGACTCAAATTATGTCCAGACCCTTTTCCTGATAGTTAGCGACTAATGGTCTGTCTTCATCTCCCTTCCTTTTCTGCTGTTGTTTTTTTTCTATCATTCTTTTCTTCTGTTTCCTTCCCTCCTGGATCTTTTCTCTCTCTCTCTCTCTCGCTCGCTCTCTCTCTCTCTCTCTCTCTCTCTCTCTCTCTCTCTCTCTCTCTCTCTCTCTCTCTCTCTCTCTCTCTCTTCTCTCTCTCTCTCTCTCTCTCTCTCTCTCTCTCTCTCTCTCTCTCTCTCTCTCTCTCTCTCTCTCTCTCTCTCTCTCTCTCTCTCCCTCCCTCCCCATACCTCCGTCATGTCTTCCCTCACTGACATAGAGGAATGAGAGTTGACCCAGCTGGCCAACACTTAAGGCAAACTCTGCTCTCTTGTTCTCTCTGTGTTTGCCTTTGTCTCTTTCTGACTCGGAGACAAACCACACACATACACACACACACACACACTCAGCTCTTTCAACACATTACAACATAATATTTTAGTTATGGTTTAGTGCACTGTAAATCACCTAAACACAGTTTCTCCATGTGGGAAACAAACACTATTTAAAACAAAAGACTCATGTAAACTTGAACTTCAGTTTATAAAAAATCACTTCCTGGTTTTCTTGGTAACGTCCCTGCTGAATTGGATGTTGCCATTGTTGGACTGCGGCTCAGCCTGCATGAACCCACAGAAACATACAGCCTGTCGATTATGGCTTCTAATTGTCATAATTTAGCAGGAATGTGGTTGAACGTGGGTGGGCCGTATCATCTGGATAGCTTTGGGTGTCAACCAAACCCACCCCCACCGTCTCCCCAGAGACTACGGCCATTGGTCGGGCCCCATTGTGTTACCGTAGCTACGGGCCAAACCAGAGACGTTACATCTATCCTCCACCTGGTCGTACCAGCTGCTAAGGCACTGCTATGACATTCCTGGAGTGCGTGCTTGTGTGCATTTGTGTGTGCGTGCATGCATGTGTGTGTGCGTGCATACCAACTCCAGTGCAGGCAGAGAGTGTCATGTATTTGTGCATATGTGTGCATACTGTAGACAACCGTAGTCCATCTGTGCCCTCTGTGACCCTCCGGTTACATAAGACAGTGTAGAGGGGCCCTTAGTTGAGCAGTGTAGGTATTAATAGATGTTATTTGAGTGGAGCACGCCAAACTTGCAGCCCACATATAGAAGCATGCGATGCGTCTATCCACCTGGGCCCAGAGGCTGGAAAGCTTTACCCATTATTTGGTTCAGTGTACCTGTGGTCATGGACTATTAATGACTTATTACTCAGCTCCACTCATTGTAAGTGGGACAACGTCTGCTTCTTGGTTTTGTGTATTCATCTCCACTCATTGGACGGGTGACAAGAAATCATTTTGACACTGTTATCGACCTCCCTCAGATGTTGCCCTTCCTGTAAACAGGCACTTCAGGAAGGGATACCTTGAGATTAACTTTCTGAAATGGGCCAACCTACATCTACGCCTACTTTCTGTAATGTTTGTGAAAAGGTGTGTTCAAGGGACCGAACAAATCACAGTACATTCCTTCTACCACTTTGTGTACACCGTTGAACTGCGCTGTTGTTTCGCCCCAAATCTGTGGTGATGTGCTTTTAATAAGAGACGGGATAAGTGAGATTAAAATCGAGATCAAGTTCTGAACAACAGCTGAGACGAATAGGGAACTGATAGACTCTCCTTAAACACCACACTGTTTTAAATCACAGTGTCACACCTGGTGTTCAGCACACACCAGGAAATGTGTTAACCTATGTGTTATCTGTAAATGCAATATTTTTCAGTTTTCAGTAATAAATATCTTCTATGCTACTTTCATTTGGAGCTTTGTACTAAAGAATGACCCGTTTACCTCAGGAGACTTAGCTGATCCAAACCAAAACCCCAAAAAAGAGAAGTTCCAATATTGAGCAATGTAAGCATTTCAAAATAGAGGAGGCTAGGATTAACAAAATGTCAAAAATGTATCCTCCTCTTCTCCTTTCCATTGGTGTCATTTAATGAGTAATATCACGACTATAAGGGATTAAATAGCACCTGGGACTAGGTCATGTCTCAGTGTGCCTGCACACAGGGAAGGCACATCTGCTAAATGTCACTATCTATACACCACAGCTGTTACACACACACACACACACACACACACACACACACACACGGGCATGCATATTATAGTATTTGGTGTATTTTAAAAGGGTCCAGTTGGAGTTATGTGTGGTCTTTTATTCTCTGCTTTCTGTTTGGATGACTGCAGCAGCCCAGTCTCTCTTCAGTTGTTTAATTGTTTCACTTCAGCATGTACTGGACTTTCCACTTTTTCTCCCTCTGTTTAACTCTCTCTCACAGACACACACAGTTTCTCCCTCCCTCTGTCAAATCCAGTCTTTTGGCTCTTAAATCAGTCATGCTAGTTGTGTTTGGTCGGCAGCAGCCAAGACCATCCCTGCGGACCATTACAGCACACCAGGAGAGTGGAATGAGCGGACAGGGAGGGAGGGAAATGGGAACTGAGCAGAGAGATGGAGTGAGATATAAAAATGTAAAGCGGAGAAGAATGCTGAATGAACAACACAGAGACGAAGTGTTAAAAGAGTTTCCAGGAGGCGTAAAAAAGCCACACTGCTCCAACTCTCATTTATGTTCCCGTTCGTGGCAGTCTTCCCAGTTCTCCTCAGTTTCAGAGGTGGATTCCTCGCACCAGGCCCAAACCCAAGCCAGGGACTTTCCTCTGGCACCCCCCCAAAGAAGAGTAAGCAAAAAATAAGGTTTCACCTGGGGATGGAGGGATGAGGGGATATAAAGCTCAGTGCGGGGAGGAAAAACAATTCTATTTGTTCTTGCCTTATTGCAGGGTCAGGCTTGAGGTTCAGACAGAATGTTGTCTTTGCTTGTGTGGAGAAGAGAACTTGTCGACCTCCACTGAAGGAATTAAAAAAGCAATACATTACACTTGTTAATGAGTACATATGTGCGTACAAAAAGGCAAACTGCTACAAAAAACATTTGTTGTTCATCAACACAATTTGCAAACTGCCTTCTCTTCACTGCTCTTCATGGATTTCTGATTTTGTGAAGATTTTTATGCACAAAAATGAACACTCAAGTTTATACAGTCACCTAGAGTAAAAAAAGCTACCCCCCCACCTCTTCCTGTCCAGATTCGGTGTATCAATAACTTAAACCTCATCCATCTGTACATCTCTCTCCTCAACTCTCAGCAGAAGGCATTAAATGTAAGGCGTGTGCCAAGAAAAACAGAGTTCTGCCTCCTGGACAAACACAAATAGAGTCCACCCGTGTTGAGCCAACAGCAGAAATCCCACCAGACCCATCCTGAAATGTGGAACTGACACACACACACACACAGACACACACACACACACACACACACACACACACACACACACACACACACAGAACTATCCCTAGACCAACATACTTTTGACCTCCTTATAGAGTGTGTAACACACACTGAAAGAGTTGGTGACATGGGCAAAATGAGTAGGCTATTGCAATAATTATTACAACATGGTGTCTTCTGACATCTTATGAATTTAAATAATCAATTACAGCGCTGAAATAAATAGTCGATTAATGAGGTAATCCTTTAAAGGCTCGGCTACACCAACATCGCAAACTGTCTTGATGTGTTGACCTTTGAGGGAATTGTAAGCTAGAGCGTGTACAATAGGAGGAAATCTATCGTAATTCTTTAGCTGTTTTGCTCGTCTACGAGAAGTTAACACACTTGCCAACTGGACAGTTAGCTCTAATTAACTAACATTTAGCAAGCTAGTTGGGTCAGAGAGCACTTTTACATCTCCAATAACATTTTATTAAGTAGTCTTTTGTGCAGTCCTGAGGACAACAGGGGGAATATATTTCACAGTACAGAATACATTCAAATAAGTTCAGAGAGCTATTTTGACTGACCAGCAGGTTCCTGGCTTGCTAGCGAGCTAACTGTTAGCTCTCCAGCTACCTGCGAGCAGTCCCTACTTCACCAAGCTTCTGCCATCGAATATTTCACCAAGACCTGCTGTTCCATTTGATCTGTTTTCTGTTGTGACTGAGCCTTAAGGCATTTATCAAGTCAAATACGAGTTCCATAAATGTGACCTTTTATTTAATTATATGTTATTGAAAATTGAATATCCAACCCGAATCTCTTTGGGTTTAAGACTAGAATACTAGATGCTATAAATCAGTTTGAGCTCCAGTAAATTGTAACGGGCATTTTTCACTATTTCCTGACATTTTTTAGACTTAACGAGAAGAAAAACAAAAGTGAAGAGCAAGAAAAGAAATTCTCTTATTGCAACACTAAACTTACAGGAAACATGTTCTGAATAGTGCCACTCATTGATTGAACACACACACACACAACACACTCACACTCACACTCACACTCACACACTCACACTCACACACACACACAGACGGCCAACCGCTGCTGTAAATCCCTCTACCACGCTATAAAAGCTTATTTTAAACAGCATCTGCATTCCTCATTCTTTGCCAGACAACTGCCAGACATTATTTGTGTGTGTGTGTTCTGTCATTACTTTTCTCCCCCCTAAACCTCCTCTCATTTAAGCCACCAAGCTCCCTATTGTTACCTTATCCTTAATTTAAAACATCTTCTTTGTCACCAATTTGACAATGTTGCAGTCCGCTGGTTTCTGTGCTCATCTTGACTTTGTTTACGTCAACTTCTCTCTTTCTGTTCTTTCTGCTTTTTCTCTCTTTTGCTTGTGTTTTGGAAAGACAGAAGAGGAAGATACTGTTGAGATAAAGATCGATGAGGAGGATTGTGGGGTGAACTAAAGTGTCGAAACAAAAATAAAGAGGAAGGGAAAGAAGTTGAAAGTGAGAAAAAAACAGAAATGATTTGAGAGGGGGGTGAAATAAAACGAGCAGGGGAGAAGATGGAGAAATGAAAGGCGGAGGAGAGGCAGGCAATTGTGGCCAGGAATGGTTTGGCACACATTACGCTGAGGTGTGGTTTTGGCCTGGCTCCCATTAGCCTCTTGTGTTACATCTATTACAAACATCTGCACACTCATGCACACACCCACACACACACGCACACACTCTTACATGACGGCACAGACAAAACAGACCCACATCTTAACCACCATAGAATTCCTCCGCCACAATTCTGGTCCTTCCCAAGAAAGATGGAAATCACTCATCTCTCTCGCTCTCTCTCCCTAAAAGAGGCTATTAGAGGCACCAGTGGCCATGTAATCACTTTGGCTCTCCCACAGGAAGACACACACACACATGGACACACACACACACACGCACACACACATACCTACCTTGGTAATTACAGCTGAAGATTAGGTCCCATTTGCTGTAATTCTAGTGAATGGCTGATCTAGTCAGTAAATGGCAGGTCAAGCGGCGCTGCATAGTGTCACATCAAGAGTGGGAGTGTGTTTACGTTCCTCAGTTCTTCAAGCTATTAATTGATGCCATTTTAATTTGACTGATTTAGATTAACTCCAGACGCACAATTGCAAACTTGCATGAATTCACTGCACGCAGGCATTCTGCTACAAATGCAAATTGATAGACTAGCCTAGCACACTTTGTATGCACACACACTTTCTCTCACACAAACGCCCTCCCCCACTCCAACACAAACACTCTACTCCCCAGCCGATCTCGTCCTGTGTTTGTATGTGCTCCACTTCTCTTTTCAAAGCCACATACACACTCCGTAGACGATAGCATCAGTCCCCCCTCATTGCATTTAGCACTCTTCCCAATCTTTGTTTAGTTTCCCACCTTCCTGTGCCTGATAAGGCCAGCAGCTTGTTAGCATAGCCCTCACTTTTCCCTCACTGGGTTGAAGGGTTAGCAGTGGTCCAAACATGCCAGTGTCACTGTTGGAATCATGCGCCAGGTTTCTATTCTTCTCTGCAAGCACCCACAGCTGTCTAAATATTAAATCTAGTCTTTAAGTGTATGCACGTTATGTCTTTAACATAAACATCTTCTCAGCAGCCTTTGATGTAAATGTGTAATATTGTCTCGGTTGAGATATCCCATAAGGGATTTGTGTTGCGCCTCAATGTAAGAGGAGGTCTTTTCTCATTTCAATGGCGACACTAAAAAGGCATTCAATTGGAAAGCTCTATCTTCGAGTCTCATCTTATTATATATGATAATGTTGTGGTGCAATTTCTTCCCCCGTTTGCAAGACAGCTGATAAAATCAGTCAGAGTAAAGCACCTCTCTCCATGCAGTGCTTTTCACACCCATGTGTGTGTATGTGTGTGTGTATGTGTGTGTAACTCCATGCAGATGATTGAGTTAGCCTGATTTAGTGATGGTCGGAAGATGAAATGCCGCCGCCGCATCGTGTCTAGCGACTCGCTACACACACTTATCTGACGACTGCAAGCTAAAAGCATTTAATTTGCAGGGAAGTAGGAGAGAGGAAGGAAAAGCAGAGAGGTGGGAAGGGAGAAAAAGGTGAATAAACGTGAGATGAATGGGAGAAAAGCAGAGAAATGCACAGCAGCGGAAGGCTGAGGATGCAAGACATGGGTAGAGATACTGGGAAGAAGTGATGACAAGGTCTTTTAATTTCAGCGAGCATGAGGATTTAAAGGCCTCAACAGTGATGAATAGGTTTAATTTGCTGCTAAAGCAGCTCACTTACTTTCTCCGTGTTTACACTATATTGCATGCATGTGCACTGGGAGGAGGGCTTTGTTCCTTTTCCCTGCTTTTAGTTTTTTCTTGCCTCCTCTTTCTTCGCAGCCTGTTGTAGCTGTGTGTGTGCGCGTGTGTTAGTATGTGACCTTTTCTAAGCTCTGCTGGTGAAAGGCCACAGGCTCACACATGAATAACCATAGTGCAGACATGTGGGTGAATACCAAAGCCAGTCAATAAGAGTTGGCATAGCAAGTAATCTGATATGACAGAATACGCTGAATTACACGGCCACATATTTGAAGTCATCGACGAGTGCTCGATGTCCACTTCAAGATCTTTGATTGAACCTGTCAGATGCAGCTTCAGATTGTGCTTCATTTAGGATGCATTTAAATTACATCCTGACAAACCAAATCTCACCTCCATAACAGAGTTTGGAAAAATGAACAATAGATCATCACGGCAGTAGAACTAACTTGTGTAGGAAAGATAAAAATAGATGACTTTTAGAGAATTGTCTTTTAATGGAGCTGTGATATTGATAGACGAGCGCTCCAGACCCCATGCTTCTTTGTGCTTCGAGGTACAGGCAACATGATGGTGTGTGCATTAGTGTCAGTGATGTGTGGTGGTGTGTGAAAGTATTACCGAGAGGTGTGTAAGAAGATGTGTGTATATCTATGTATATCAATAGACATAAATAAATATGTAATTTTAAAGTAAAAGTAAAACCTCAAAATGATCACTTGTATATCAATTACTCACCCCGTGTTACCTTGAGTTCTTGAAGAAAACGTTTTTCTTATATACCTCCACGAAGAATCAAATAAACGCAGAGAGAAGTCTTGATGGATTGAAGTAAAAGGGGGCCGCGTTTAAATACAGCAAAACTATATCAAAACGTCCGCTCACACACTCTCACACAACTCGTGCAAGTCTCATTTATCAAGTTGTATGTTCACTAGTTCCCAATCACATGCAGAACACTTCTGCCTCACGCTGCGCAGGTGCGCTACTCGTTTTAAATAGTAAGTGTTTTAGCGATAAGTGCATGTGTTTGGGAAGTAGTGAGCGAGTGACTTAATAAATGAGACTTAGATAATACTGCACGAGTTGTGTGACAGTTAACGGATGTTTGGATATAGTTTTGCTGTGGTTAAACGCGGCCCCCTTTTACCCTGAATCTATCGAGACTTTTCTCCGTTTTTTAAAATCTTTGTTCACTGTGGAAGCATAGAGAAAAGCTTCCTAAAAAGATCCTGGTTACACGGGGTGAGTGATTGATATACACATGATCATTTTGTGGGTGACATATTCCTTTAAGAAACAAGCCCTTCTCACCATAGCAGGGCTTCCTTCTATGCACACCCTCATACAAATACTGTCACATTTCACACCAATAAAGCCTTTTAAAGCTCCAATAAAAGAGAGCAAAATTCATGATTGCATCTGCTCTCCTTCCCAGACCTTAAAATAACCCGCTCCAGACTCACACTGTGTTTTTATAGCAGCCACACTGACATTCCACTGTGTGTGTGTGCGTGTGTGAACGGCTCCTCCATCATTGTCACCATAGCTCTTTGTCTGTCTTGGTGCTGTTGAAGGAAAGGCTGTCTGACCCACATATGGTCTAGGTTTACTCTGAGCTCTTCTGTGTGCCGGCTGTATATACTGTGTATGTATGTGTCTGTAATGGTGAAGGTGGTGGTGGGGGATTTGTCCCATAGATATATCAAGGCGATCACTCACTCAGGTGTGATGCTCCATCTGCTCCCAGAACTCACTTAGAAAGAGAGACACACACACACACACACACACACACACACACACACACACACACACACACACACACACACACACAGTCAACCTTGGAGCTATGGGAGCTAAATAAAAGTCTCTTTTTGCTAGATAAAAAAAACGTTTTTCCATTTCTTTATATCCAGGGATGCTCTCTTCTCACTAACAATGCACTGTAGCAGCACCACAGACAATGAGTGTACTACTACCCACTGTACTGTACCTGCGTGTGTGTGTTTGGGGTTAAGAGTACAGGCTCAAGTGCTCGGTGCTAGTGGCCCTTTCCTCTTGAATTTCTTTTAGGAACTCATCAATACTGAAAAATGTTTTCCGATGTTTCTAACGGCAACATCTTGCCATTCGAGAACAATTGATGGATTTGTTTTGTGCCTTGCTGCGCTCAAGTTCTGCCAAGCTCACTGTGCGATAGGAAGTGAGCGATTTCTGCCCTTTATCTGAACGCCCCTGCTGCAGATAGAAAACACAGCTTAAAGAGGGACACGGAGGATACGGGAGACGTTTACATGGAGCTGTCATTAGGTGGTCTCCACCGAGTCTTATATGATGTGTGTGACTGTTTATTTGACAGCCTGAATTCATCCCAGACACAATGACGTTGTAGGGTGTCTGCAAGGTCAGGGTTGGGATGAAAATTGTGGATACATTTCCGTTGGGTATTTGAGCTGAGGTTGAAATTTCTCTTGAACAGTAATACTGATAATACTAGCTTTTAAACTGTCAATTACACAATCTTCATTAACAGATAGACTTTTTGTCATGGAGTTGTAGTCTGTCTGAGCACTTCAAGAGCTTCCTGGTTGGCTTAAACGCTGGGGATCAGTGGAGTTTATTCTTACCCTTGGAAACAGCAGTTAAAAAAAAATGGCACCACATTTAGTAGCTGTTCTGGAGCTTTTGATCAGATGAAATGATCTTTAAAGGCAGAAAAATAGGAAAGAAATGTTCACAGTCACAGAAAGGATCACATACTGTGAGGTGGATGAAAATAAATCAATGATTTAAATGAAACATGAAACATTGGTCGCATTAACAACAGTAAGCCCTAGCTAAGTACAGCCATGTGGTATATTACAATACACAAGATCCCCCAGGTACTAGAGTCCACTTATTCAAAGTATCGTCATCTGTTGTTCACTCCGTCACCCACTTAATCGCTCCTTCCCACAGTCCAATGACTGTCGGACCCTGCCACTTTCTCTCCTCATGACCCTCTTGCTGCTTTTCTTCATTTCTTTTTGTTCTGGAGAGGGCCACATGGAATTCCCCACTTCAACAGTGCCCCTTAAACACATACACACATACACACGGGGGGCCCTCCTCCACATCAAAGTCAGGAATGTGGGGCCTGCTACCATTATGCATGGGTAGACCTAGTTATGTGCTGTCTACCCCTCTATAAAGGTAGAGTTTGTGCATGTGTGTATGTGTTTGTGTGTGCGTTCCTAACATGCTATTAGTGAGCCAAGTATGCTTTGTGTTCACACACGTCTCCAGATCTGCTTTGAAATGTCAAAGCCATTATTGCAGATTTATGCTCGTGCTGGTGTGTTATGGCTCTCCGTCAGACCTGGGAGCACCTGGATCATTTCACTCTTATCCGTTCCATGCGCTGCCTTTTCATTTTCTGGGAGTTTCTCCTTACCTCATGATTTTACTTCTTCAAATTTACTGCGTAAGTCAATATTTCTATACAGTAAGTTTCTTCTTTTGCTCTTCCATCCTTCTGAGCTCTTTCAGTTCTTCTTCACTTCCTCACGCTCTTCACTTTTGCTCCTTCTTCCTCCCTTTCTTCTTATAGTACATCTTCTATGCAATAGAAGACACTTAATTGACGATCTCTCTCTGTCTCTCTCTCTCTCTCTCTCTGTCTCTCTCTCTCTCTCTCTCTCTCTCTGTCTCTCTATCTCTCTCTCTGTCTCTCTCTCTCTCTCTCTCTGTCTCTGTCTCTGTCTCTCTCTCTCTCTCTCTCTCTCTCTCTCTCTCTCTCTCTCTCTCTCTCTCTCTCTCTCTCTCTCTCTCTCTCTGCCTCTTTGTCTCTCCCTTTCATGTGCACAAGCTCCATCAGTTGTCACTAGCGGCTATGACAGGCATCGTTCTCATTGACGTGCCACTGTCTTATCTCCAAACTCTCTCACCCTCATACCGCCAGCCTCCCTATCACCAGCTAGCTATCCTGTGTGTCTATCACAGCTAACCAGGCCTGCCTGGCACAGATAAAACCAGGCATTAGGGGATTTAGTGTGGATTGGCGGGTTTAGTGTTTCAGTGTGGTGATGGTGTATTTTATTTGTTTGCAATCTTTTTTTCACATATAGGAATTATGCAAGGTTTCTGAATAAGAGGCATGTTGTCGACAAGGAAAGTCAGGGATGGTAATACAATCCCCGGGAATGTTAAAAATGTGCCACTACACTACAAGTTATTCCATAACTTGTTTCACTAATTTACTGCATTAGATTTGAGTTTTTTTCAACATTGTTCGGCCACTTCTCTCCACAGAGCAGTTATTACTTCATCTCTTTTTAACAATTAACAATCCAGGAAGGAATACCAATTGTAGTTCATGGACAATCTCAGAGTAATATTTATGAGTTTTACATCAGAGCCATTGAGAGACAAAGACTATAGTTGTTCCTACTGTAATCATTAATTTGCTATTGTTTGCTTTCGCGCCTCATTATTCCCCACTCTTAAACACTCCACTCTGTCTTCGTCCTCTCCTCCTTCTCGCAATGCTTCTCTACGTCCTTACTTAAGACGGTGCCCCTAATGTGTTTAAAGTCTGTTAATGTTACATTATACATGTTGACGAGAGAGTGGAGATGGATGAAGCAATACAGAGGAGACGGCTGCAGCATCTCCGATCATCACTGACTATTGCATTGATTTCTTGACATGGTTCACACACATACACACACATGTGTGTGTATATATATGCATGTAAACATAAACCTGTGAATGTATACAGATTTGTGCATGTTGATACACTACAGGTGCTTGTAGATAAATGTGAAAACCGCCAGACATGCACAGGCATGCAACCTTATTGCACACACACATGATTGTACACACGTGTTTGTACACTTCTAGTAGAAGCTCTTAACCCTCCTAAACGTACAGCCCTGTTAACCTGATTATTAGATTCTAGTGCTTGTTTCCCAGGCGCAGTAGCTCGGTTTGATTGAATTAGACAAATGTTCCCCATCTATCCATCTGTTCAGTGAATATGTTCCATAGTCCTTTGTTCTCTCTCCTGGTTTCCCATATTCTCAGGCCAGTCTTGGCTGCAGCGCCTGTGGAATGAATTGATTTCAGACGATTTATTACCTGTTGTTTTCACACGTCACCAACTTTCACTCGCCCACTCTTCTGTTTTCTCTCTCTCTCACCTATCTCACTCTCCCCACACATATTCTTTGTTTAAATATTAGCACTGCATATGAACTGCATCCTCAGAGAAAGGGAAAAGGTAGGGAGATAATAAAGAGTGAAACAAAGAACCAACGCCGAGTTTGTAAAGTGATACTGGAATTAATGGACAGAGTGAGACAAACTATGAAGAGATAGTAGTGGTACATTTAGGATTTTGCAGGCTGGAAGAGAGACAAGCAGATGGATGCAAACAGAAAATAGGAAGCCTGACAGAAAGACAGACTTTTATTCTCTATTATTGTGTGCACAAAACCAGTCTAGGCGGGGACTGGTCATTAGCCAGTGAACTGGACTTGGGTGTCTGGTCTGGAGATAGATGTGGCTGCCAACTGAAATGGCTCTTTTTTTTGTGTGTGAAAGAGAGAAAATGATGCTGCGAACCCACAAAATAAAAACTATTCTTTCACCTTAGTGTGTGTCAGCCAGCATTTTTTCCTTATTCCGGTTTTCTGTGTTTAAAAGATGTGTGTGTGTGTGTGTGTGTGTGTGTGTGTGTGTGTGTGTGTGTGTGTTTGCTCATCTAGATGCGAGCCATCCGTGAATGAAGTGTATCCTTTGTTTACGGGCCCATTATCTAGATAATAACATCCATATTTCCTCTCATCTCCAGTGCTTCATCACAGCCTTATGAGCTCTCTCTGTCTGCCTCTCACTCTTTTTCTCTCTCTCTCTGGCACACACACAGGCAATGAGAGATAATGGGATTGTTGCCCCTGGTTTCTTTTGGTGAGATTGTAAATAAATTATTTCATCGCAAAGTGTGTGTGCTCGGTGTCCACTCGTGCAAACCTGTGTGTGTGTGTGTATATGTACATATCTATCAAAACAAATTTTGTGTATGCGTATCTATCATCGTCTGTGTGTGTGTCTGTTTTCATCTTATCATTTTTCATCTATCTGAGTGTGAACCTCTTTGTGTGTGTGTGTGTGTGTGTGTGTGTGTGTGTGTGTGTGTGTGTGTGTGTGTGTGTGTGTGTGTGTGTGTGTTCAGTATCATTTTGCAGCTAGTCATTACCTGCGTCCCTTCCTTGTCACTGTGGGCTGATAGCAGTGCGAGTCGACAAAGCTCAGTAATGGAGAGCTGATACATGCCCACCCCCCGTCTCTCTGTGCTTTTCATTTGCTGCCGAGATGATTTTGGCTCACAGCCATCCCCAGCCAGCCAATCTCCTATCTAGTATCTGCACCATTACTTTCCATATCAGGGCAAATTATTTACAAAGTACATTTTTGTGTGTGTGTGTGTGTGTGTGTGTGCGCGCCTGCCTAATTACACCGAGAGATAAATACTTAGATTTGTCTACAGTTGTAGTGTACGATTACATTCATACAGGACCACATTGTTTTTATACACACCGCTTTTTGTCATAATTTCAGTTTTAGAAAGGTTTTCATTAGGGTGCTAAATAATGCTTTTCTACAGTTGTAATAACATCATTATCCAGTCAATAATAAGTCATTTTCTATGCTTATACTCCATGATAATTTCACACTGCCTCCCACTGTAATAATGACCACCTGTGACTGCTGAAGTAAATGCAGTCTATTTCCCCAGCTGGAGAAACATACACAGAGACTACAGTGTGTTTCAACTTTGGTTAGGGAGAAAGTTCACTGTGTCCGTCTTTATAAGAGTGTTATAAGAATATTGAGTAGTAATTTATGAGTATTTGAGTATTTTATCTAACTGTTATCTTATGTTGTTTCTCTGTAGATCTTGGTGAACTCTGTGAGTCCCAACCGTCCAGCGGTGCTCTACGAGAAGGTGACCGTGAGCAAGGGAGGAAATCCCTTACTGAGAGACATGCTGTTCAGCCCAGACCAGCAGCACATCTACACGCTGACCGACAGACAGGTGAGTTCACTGTTATATGCACATATTAAGACACACATGCGCACAATAATACCACAGCGCATGAACACAATACAGCTTTCTGTGGCTGTGAATCAAATGACAACACAACAAGCGGAACATGGAATCAGCCATCGTTGTCCCCAATATATATATATATAATGTCTCAATACAGCAATTACCACAGGTATACGTCTAACGAGGCCTTGTTAACACATAGGGCCCCAGTTTTATATTTTATTTGGGTCGATCCAGAATGAACACGCAAACACAAACACACACACACACGCATACATTCACACACATACACAATTCTGTTGTATTGCATGTTGCAACAGCCATTTCCACCACAATAGTCTACGACCAGCTGTTCAGAGCAGGCTGTACCCCCATTAGCCATTACTTCCTGTATATCTTAACCCTCCTACCAACTGTACAATCACAACACAGCTCATCCCCACTGGATGTAATTGCACTGCAACACACACACACACACACACACACACACACACATTACCACCTTGACGGTCCGCTAATAATCAAGACATTACACACACAGACAGACATACAGAGAGTGTTATAGGTCACATGTGGTGTGTGTGTGTGCCCGTGGTCATTACCAGCCCCACCGCTGGTGAGGGTTGTGTCTACTTTGATGGTGAGTTCGGGTGGGAGGGAGGGAGGAGAGGGGGAAGGCAGAGGAGAGCGTGTAGCATCTCTGTTGCTCCCCAGGCCCAGCTGCTCCCCTTGTTTTTCTGTCTCATTAGTGTGGTGAGTGAAGGAAGCAGAGATAGAGGGTGGGAGGGGGGAGAAAGAAAAGTGGGGTTGTACATGATGCGAGTATGTCTGTATTTAATAGATCTAAAACGAGCTTTGGGGAAAAGATTGTCTGATTTAAAAAGGGTGAGATTTGTGTCTGAGGTCTGGTTTGTGAAATGTGTTTGAGGCTAAGCGAGTCCATTCTGTAGCTGGCTATACCAACGCCCGGCCGTAAAATTAACTTCAACAGTCAAAGAGTGGATCTGTAGTAATCTGTAATCTACGCTCTTTGTATTACAAAATAAACTACTGTTGCAGATAGGGCGGGGTATTGTTTGAAATTGTTCATGATCTAAAATCAGAAACGTAAAGGTCAGTATATATGTAATCAAAGAATAAGTCATTTGAGTATTCAATTCTGGTTTTTGATACTTCCTTTGGGACTCTAGACGTATTGAGGTGCAATATGCAGGCCTAGTTGTCACTGCTGAAACGTAAAATGCATCACTTCTGTGTAGATTAATGACCAACACAAAGACAGAAATGTAAATATGCATTCCTTTCGTCACATTTATAAAGCTGTGTGTAAGCATGATTATGTTTGATAAGTATAAATAATTGTGGAACTGGGTTCATGTGCATAAGCCCCTTTTCCACTCCTACAGGTAGCCATAAATGGACGTAGTTATGCCCTGATTTACTGGTCTGCATATTGATACTTGTGTCTGCGCCACACGTCATTTGACTTGTCAATGTGAAGAACTGTAAAGAAGAAGTGCGAATTTACCGATTGTGACGTTTCGAATCAGGATTAAGGAGTTGATATTTTTACTTTTTTTAATAAATACATTTTTTTCCTCAACTTTAATTACAAATACTGAATCAGAAATCACAGAAAATGAAGACTTATGCCACACATGTTAACAGTAAATATCAGCACTGCTACACTGGATAATATATTGGCCAGCCTCACCTCAGTTCCCAGGTCAGTGTCATCCCTTTTGAATTTGTCATATTCAATAACTCTGTATGAAGGCATGTCCCTGGTAGATAAATCAGTACATGGCTTCAATAATCGGGAGGAGTTAGGGGGCCAGTTGGAAGTTGCATTAGCTGCCAACACTAGCGTTACTTTCCTTGTGTTGTCAGTACGCATCTCACCTTTTAGTGCCAACATTTGTAGAGTGGTTTGACATGCCACTGCATATTTTATGATTCAATTGTGACTTTTAAAGTGATGCACACTGTAGATTTCAGGCAACAGAGTAGCCAGTATGTGGAGATGAAGGTGGAGGTACACACAGTTGGTGTTAGTTTTTGTGTAAGAGTGTCCTTGTAACTTGGTGGCCTGCTCCACTTTATCTTGGCAGCTAGAGCAGCTAAGGGCAAGAGACACATACACACACACACACACACACACACACACACACACACACACATGTTTATTATAGACACTGGTACAAGACAAGAACATACGCTCAGGTTTGCACACTTGTACACTTCATGTGCACACACACACACACACACACACACACACACACACACACACACACACACACAACCAATAACACTCAAGGATGTTCTGTCTCCATCCAGCTCCCATCTTACCCTTTTCCCCATCATATTCACACACATTCACCCTCTCACACGCATTCACCTTCATCTTGCTGTGTGTTTGATCCCCATTAATGGTTAGCAGGCTCGGGTTAAGCAGAACGGGGGGCTGCGGTTGCCAGACCGCCTAGCTAAACCCCCTTTCCAGCACTAATGACTAGAGGGGGCAATTCCCTTCTCTCGCCCTCTGTCCTACCCTCATCTTTATCCCTCTGCCCTCCATTTATCCCGCTATGCCCCCCCCCATCCCTACTTTTATAAATCCTTGCCTCGGCTGCCACACACACTCACACACGCACACTCTCCATGTTTCCATCTAAGCCCAAATTGAGTCCTCCCCTCTCAACTGCCTTCTACTGATCCCATTCCCATGTTTTTAATGATCTCTCACTATCGCTGCTGCGTCCCTCTTTTCTCCCCCCTCTCTCTCTCTCACACACACACACACACACACACACACACACACACACACACACACACACACACACACACACACACAGACACACATAGACACACACACACACAGACACACACACACACACAGATACACACACAGGCACACATAGACACACACACACGCACACACACATAGACACACACACACACACACACACACACACACACACACACACACACACACAGTAAGGTTGCAAGAGAAATGCAACCATGCTCCCTTTTTTTTGCTATTTTCTCATGAAATAGATACACACAGCACGGCACTCATCCCGCGAGTAGACATCTGTGTGTGCGTGTGTAGCTGGCTGCCTGCGGGGGTTCCTCAGACAAGCCAAGCACATTAAGGTGTCACTGGACATATCCACTGATGCGTAGCCCACGACAAGTCCTCCCTTCTCTCTCTCTCTCTCTCTCTCTCACACACACACACACACCCACTCACTCTCACACACAAATGAAGGCCCGGGCGGCGAGTCAGAGTTAGGGTTGAGGCCCAGTGATTTATGACTCGCTCTATTCCAGCTAAATTCATCACTGTCATTATTATCAATGGAGGATATGACAGCAGGAGAGGACGGCTTGCTGTGTGTGTTTATCTGTGTGTGTTAGATGAGGCAGTATGTTATTGCAGGAAAATTAAATCATTTATTTTTTAGTGCAACTGATGTTATTGTGTGCTTGTGTTTATCACATTTTCACATGTGACTTTGTGTGTGTGTGTGTGTGAGCCAAATGACAAAGCCTTCACCGGCTGACATTTTTAGAAATCTTGACCTTATCGATAAGGAACCATTCACTCACCACCAAGCTGTATACAGTACGTACACACACAGAAACACGGTCATATCCAAAAATGATGTTATCGTTGATGTAAATGACGGAATACTTGCTCTCACATTAGAAAGTTTGTTAAGTGCTGATTGTTACTTAAAGAAGTTTTCTTTTCAACCAAAAAATGTGAAAACCTTCACTAAGAACAATGTCACTCCAACTCGACACGCAACATTTTGAAGAATCTCATTTCTGTGCAAAAACTGCCACTGTGGGGAATCTTTGCATGGTGTCTTGGCTCAGTGAAGACTTTCCATCATCAAATCATTTCCTCTTTCTGTTTCATAGCCAAAAAGGTAGAAAGCTCTGACAGAATTTGATGCCACAGCTGCCATTCTTGCTGTCTTTGTACTCGGGCCTCGCTGTGTCACACACACACGGACACTCACATCCTTGTGTCTTTGATGGCAACCATGCATATAATAGTGGCGTGGAGTGCGATGCTGGCTAATTGCTGAAAGCATAAATATTCATCTCCTCCGGTGTGGGAAAGGAGGACTGTGTTTGGATCGAGCGTCCTTGAAACGGGCGAGAAGGACTTGGAGGGTTTGATAAAGTGTAGGGAAACTATTATTATTGTTATTGTTATTATGTGTGTGAGTGTGTGCATGTGTGTGTGAGCAAATAAAAGCATGTACCGTGTGTCTCAATCGCATTTTGTACTAGTGATGGTTCATGTGCACGTACATTGACTCAACCACATCTGCATGTCTTTGACTCTGCACACACTCATTCAAACGTGTGTGTGAGTGTGAGTGAACATCATTGTCTGACTTTCCATTCAGCATCTGAAAGAGATTTCACCAAGACTCTCATCCCTCCAAGGAATCTGTATTCACACGCACACACAAAGTTCTTGTGCCTTTCACAAGACGTTGGTTTGAATCCCTACAATAGCAAACAATGGTCTGCATTGTGCTGTTGGCTCTCTCAACAAGGCCTCATCAAGTAATATCTTACCCATAGGGTTTCGTCAGACATCAATCCTCTGTGCGTGTGTGTGTGTGTGTGTGTGTGTGTGTGTGTGTGTGTGTGTGTCGATCTGTTTACATACACATATTACTGGTTCGCTGCCAATCTCGTTAGCAAACACATTAGCACCGACTGACATCAACACACATAATAAGCAGCTGGTTGTATCAATCAAGAGTGACAATTTAGTGAACTGGATACAGCTAATCAGTCAGTTCTAAGCTGCTCAAAGATTAATTTTCCATAATTTATCAAACTCTGGCCTACTGAAGTTAACAAGTGCATAATGCAGCGTTTAAACATCATCAACCATTGTTGGCTGACACTTTGTTTTAACACTCGGATTGTACGTGTAGCACGCAGGAAATGTGATTTGCTTTATATGCTTGAACATATTTAGAAGAGGAGGAACTTTTTCACCAAGTTTATTTTTATTCTTTTAATTCATTTTCTGCAGTTTCCGTGCAGCTACTGAGCCCACTAATCCGACCTGTACGACTCACGCTTCATCTTTTTCACTCACTGGCTTGACAGTGTAACGCTTGAATGAGTACTTGTGTGTCCTGCACACACACACACACACACACACACACACCTGAACACACACACACAGACTTTGAGCAAGGAAATGGTCATTGTTATGTAAATGTTAATAGACCTGGTGCAGCGAGGCGAAGACTCGAGTACAGTGACGAGAAGGGAGAAGTGCTGGTGCCGGCGTAGGTATATGGCACTCAATTACACAAGTTCAAACCATTATAGCATCTTCCTCAGCACAGGACTGAGCACACACTAACACACTCATACACAGTACTGTTAATCATACATTAATGCACACTCGCATGTATGTAGATGTCCACATCCGCAGATAAATCAATTGTAAGAATAATTATTAGTGGCAACCCCGGCCTTCCTTTTTGTGACACGACTAAAAAAGAGAGCGAAAAGTGATGATAATTCCTTCTAGCAGTGGCAGACTGACCAAGATCCCATCATTAGCCAGAGAGGGATGGTTTCCATGTCTCTTAATATCTCAAACTTCACTCTCTCTTTTCACATAATTGTGTTTCCTGCCTTTTCTCTCACTTCCCCCTTTTCCTGTCGGAACATTCTCTCTTGTGGTTTTCCCTTTAAAAAGAAAAAAGAAAAAAGAAAATAAATGTGTACTTGATTGAATGTGTGCGTGCGCCATCAGAAAAGTGTGCTCAGACACTTGTCTTTGGCGTGATGCTATCAGTCCTAATGGAAGTCTAGCTGTCACTAGATAGCTCTGTCTTTCTCTCATCTCTCTCTGTTTCACTCCGCCGTCTTTTCCCAAAGGATGGCGTGATAGAGCAGACTGATAGGGTTAGAAAAGAGGGCGAGATGGATAGGGAGGTTAATGGTTTCTCTCTCCATGCCATCTCCCCCCCTCCCTTTTCTTCTCAATCACTATCAATCGGCTGTACGATCGGTCCTCCTGTTGCTCGACAGTGATTGGGGCGGAAGATGTGGCTCACACTGAGTGTCATTTGATGAGGCCAATCAAAAGCTGGCATTGCCCGCAGTAGCCGCCTCGAGTGGCACATCTCTGTCTTCGGTCCTGTGCCTCAACCCCCAGCTGCAGTTGGTATAACAATGAGGTGTCGCTCATGCATGACAGCACAGAATTGTTTTAAATTTGAGTCAAATTTCTTTTCAAATCCATGCACAGCAGGCCTCGTTAGACCCGGTTATGAACTATAGTTTGGGGGAAACGCCCGCGTGAAAAAACCTGAATGTCAGTCAGAAATCACAAAAAGAAAAAACACGATACAGTACTGATGAATACAATCTTTTTGTGTAAGCTCTTCTTTGGCTCTAATTTTCTAGACTTTGCCAAATATGAGAAAATAACCCTAAGGATTTAATTGATTTAAACAAACTGTAAGATTGAAAGACTTTGTCAAGTTGAGTTATGGGAAATGTAGGCTCCAGCATGTTTGAAGCTTGATCCATAATAAAGATCAGTTAGGACATCTCTTGTCTCCTCTGCTGCATCAATTTAGCCCGTTCTGCATTATTAAGTTGCTGGACTACCCCGTTAATATTCTGCCTTATTGATGAGTTGAATTATAGTTTCAGCACTCATAATAACCACAGGGCCCAATTAAATGATCTGTCTCACATCATTATGATTAGTTTATAAAGTATTTTCTTCCTTTTGTGCAATCAAGAAATATGGCAACATGAGACTGATGTCATAGAAAACCAAAGTATTGATCAGATGTGACTGTTTTGCCAAGTCTTTGGATTTGTTTTTGACGTAGCTTTGTTAAAAGGCATATATTTGTTTCAACCAATTCTCTTATTTGCAATTCACTCATATTTATATTTCAAAAGCTCCCGTGACACTTGCTGCGACATCATGCGTATTAGCCCAAAGCCAATCAGACATATTGTGTTTATTCTGCTCAGCTCTCCACAATCACTATCACATACACCTACCAGGCATGACTTCCACATGTCGACTCCTGTGAGAGCAAATAAAAAAAGCAGCATTTGTCTTCTTTTTCCCCTCTTTCTCTCTTCTGCTTCTCTCTGTCTGTGTATATGGTGGTGGGTCGCCTGGCAGTGCTAATGGAAATGCCAGCTGTGTGGCTCCTCACTCCTCACCAAGTCCATTTACTAAAGTGACAGAGTCATTTACCAGGCCGCCGGCCTCTCCCATCCTCACTTAATTAGAAGACCCCTAGGCCTGTCTACCTTAGCTGGTCACATTTACCTCTTTCTCTTCTCTCTCTCTCTCTCTCTCTCTCTCTCTCTCTCTCTCTCTCTCTCTCTCTCTCTCTCTCTCTCTCTACAGTCTCTTTGTTCCAATTCTTTGTTTTCTGCATTTTTTCAATCTCTGTCTTGTCCTTCGTCTCTGTCTCAATTTTCTTCTTTTGCTCATTCCACTTTCTCTCTCTCTCTCTCTCTCTCTCTCTCTCTCTCTCTCTCTCATGAGGGACAGAGTATTATGGACAAATGGCTACACAAAGAGTGAGAAAGTGTATTGACCTATAGCTTGAGATTAGCTCTCTTTGGAGGAGTTAATGGGAATGTCCATCTGATGAGTGATGAGGTCTTGTGTCTTGTATGTTTCAAAGTTTTGTTTGTCTTTTGTACTCACTCTCGCTTCTCTCTTGATTCTGTTTGTGTAGCCAATCCCAACTGTTGCACTTATTTCATATGCCACTTTCTTATTCTTGCTATTTTTGTTGGAAAAGTGACACTATTTAAGATGAGTCTTATGAAGGACACGGAGATCTATTACGTTATTTTACTTGCCTCTATATTAGGGTTAGAAATGCACACTGAGAAAGCACTCCTACAGCTGCAGTACTGTGTGTGTGTGTGTGTGTGTGTGTGTGTGTGTGTGTGTGTGTGTGTGTCAACTTTATTGGCCTTGAACTCAGGATATGTGCACACACAAAGGACAAATAAATAAGCTGTTTGATATGCCTCTTGTTTTCACTGGGATGGAGTATTTCAGAAGAGATCAAAACAGTATTTCAGAAGAGGAAAAACAATGGAGCAGATGAATAATTGAGCCCAGTGCAGGAGAAAGAGGATAAAAAGATAAATTAAACAGGCGGAAGAGAAGGAGTGGATCGGGAAGGAGAAACGGCAGACAACACACAATGTAAGAGAGATGAAGATAGGCAGGAAGGGCAGTGGGTGCAACAAATACTGCAGGGAGTGAGCTTTGAGAGAGAAAATAAGAGATTACAGCTATCACAGTGGGCACTATTTTCTTCTGCTGTGACACATAAAGACTAATTCACTAAAACAGGTCTGCAGCAAACGGTTTGACTTGATCACAATGGCTAGATATGTCAATAACATCTCTACAGTGAAACAACGATTTACTGTTAGGTCACCATTCAGCAAATTTAATGTGACAGCAGATTATCTTTCGATGGAACACAATGATATGATTGCTGTTTCTCAATTTTCATTACTCCCACTACACAACCTTTACCCATCCTCCCTCTCTCAGCCGGTCCTTCAACACCTCGCCTTCCTTTTCCATGCCAGACTCTCCTAGTCTTGTTTGCTTTGCTGCTTATCTCCAATCAGTCAACACATCGAGCTCCTAGCTAGTCATTGATCTCCTAAGCCCCTTACAATCCAGTCAATGCACACATGCTAACCCAGCCTTTGATACAACACCCCCTGAGCAGGTATTCCAGCTCTGGAAGAACTAGCTCACTTACATGGACACCCTGTTGAGAGACATGTTTCCTCACTACGCCTAAGGGATAGCCGGACCATGTCAAGGGCTGGGTAGAACTCCCGTTTCTACTGATCAATAGTAGGCATGACACACTGATGCCAAAGCAGAAGGTGGCAACATGAATTACAGTCTCTGCACAGTAATGACAGCCAAAACACACGGTCCAGTTGTATCTGTCCTTTTATTTCTATTTCTCTCTCATGTTCTCTGTCGTTCCTGGGCATTTAGAGGCTATGTCGTCAGATATAGATTTTGTTTCTCTTCCATGCACATGGCTGTTCACAGCCAGCACAGATTCAAGCATGAGAAGATAGAAGATGATTGACAGTAGTAATGCCAGTTTACAGAGAGGAGGCAATGGAGGAATGACAACAGGTGATAACCTCTACTCCTCTTCCTCCACCCCTTGCTATCTGCTTCTTCTGTCGGCTACTGCTTGAATCAAATTTTAAGGTTAAATTGGAACTCTTTCTCTGGATTTCTTTACCGCTCAACCACAGCTAGTTAAGATTACAGAGTACGGTTTTGATGAAAGGAGAGGAGCAATAAAAGAGCCACAAGTTTATGAGATTTCTCTGAACATGTGACATTTATTCCCCAAATACACGCAGTTTTCCTCAATGTATCTATGGAAAGCTGAGTGTGTACGTGTGCTCCACAGTAAAATCAAATGTCACTACTATGTGTCCCTGAGCTGTGGTATTAGAACCGTATGAGGTGTTGAGCACAAGACCTTCAGTGGTAGTTGTTCAAGGAGGCACGAGCATTACTAATTTATAATGCAGTCTCATGCAGATATCTAAAAATAACTGAAAATAAATAGATTTCTTCCTCTTGCCTCCCAGACAGTGCAACCCATAGCAGAGGCTCTCTTCTGGTAGACATCTCCGCTACGCCCACCCTCCTCTTCTCCTCTACTATAGTCTCCCCCTGTGTTTGAATGTTAAAAAAGGAAGCCGCAACAAGGCTGATCCTTTTATGTCTGTAGATTTAACAACCAATGAAAAGCCGCACTGAAAGCTTTACAGGTCCTTTGGGTTTTTGGGGGTGACCGTCGCAAAGCCTGTTAGCTGGACGTTTAAAGGCAGGTGATAGCGCTCTGTAAAAAGAGATTGGAGAGGAAAGGTGGAAAGTTTATAGCAGAAAGGAGATGTCATGGCATTGGGGATATGGTCAGGGTGGAGGGCTGACAACGCGGGAAGAGAGAGCGACGAAGCAGAATTGAGTTACAGCGGTGGATGCTATTGTAAATAAGGAGATGGCAAGAGAGAGGAGATGGGGGCCTTGGTTTATAAGGTCATTTAAAGGAGTAATGTGGCACGCTGTCGGGAATTGGCTTTCATTAAAAGAGCCATCGAGGGAGACTGAAAGAGGGAAACAGCGAAGGGAGTGTGTATTTGTGTGTCTGTGGGTAAGCAGTATTCCCCATACACACGCAGGCACACATTTTTGGATCTACATGCGGTTCTACAAGTACATTCTCGTCTCCAGTAAAGCATTTAATATCCCCACTGGGAAAAACAACCATCATCGCCCCCTACCACATCAACAGCTGTATGCCACTCCCACTGACTAGAGCCCATAGTGTCTTCACCACTACTTACAGGAACAATTGTGAACAATAGACCATATCTATCATTACACAGGGCAGTGATAAGGTTATGCTAGCTCACCAAGGACCCATAGTGTTAGTATGATTTATGTGGACCATTGTCCTTAATCACAGTCATAATGATTTATGGAGAGGAGAGGGGGAATTGGTTTGCGTCCGTGATGATACGAGGAACAGGCCATTCTTGCTCATTCTCTCCATTTTTTTCCTCTTTTTTTTTTTTTTTTTGTTAAATCGTAAACTATTTGAAAGACATCCTGTGATGGTTTCTTTCTCCCAAGGTGTCCAATCACAAATCCTCAACTACAGTCTAGTCGATTTTCCCTCATCCACCTATCCATTATCTGCTCATGCATTCACACTTATTTTTCCCCCTCTGTCATCCTTTTATTATCTAAGACGCACCAATCTCTTGATCTATACTTCTTTCAGCTTTCCTTTCAGATGAAAACTATACTCACACTCGTTGTGACAATGACACATAGCAGCCGTCTGCCACCATATCCCATCTACTCAGAACAATGTCCTCGCCGATTTTCCCCATGTGTGTGTCTTTCATTACACGTCTCTTTGCCTCTATTTATCCATCCAGCCAGCACTTCCAGTAGATGACCACCTCCCTCTCTTCCCCTTAGTCCCCACCATTGCACATTTGCATCATTTCATCGGTCTTTTCTCTCTGGGCAGCTAGCCAGCTAGAAAGCTACTGCACCGAGGTCTGTAGAGTGAATGAATGGGATGCTCAAAGAAGGAGGAATCTTTGAGAGGAAATAAGGAGAAATAAGGAGAAGGAGCATAAAGAGTAATGGAAATAACCAAATGTATAGTGGGGGAAATAAAGGAAATAGAGACAGAAAGAAAAGGGGGATTAGTGGCACACAGTGTCAAGTGTTTTTGTCTGTCTGCCCTCTGCTTGAGCAGTATTGTTCCATCAAAAAGCCCCACGGCCGGTCTGATACAAGACATTTCAGAGCATAAATGAGTTCCACCATGTCATGTTTGTCTCATATCTGTGTTGTGCTTGAATCTCACAGAGGATTCCCAGCCCCAATTTAATATTTCAGCGCTGTGTTCTTTTGTCCGCTTGGTTTCCGTGCTGCAGCTAACCAGCTGTATCTCTTACCTCAGGCTCTACTCTCTTTCTGCTATATGTTTTCTTCTCTCTTATCCATCCATACATCTCTGTGTCTCTCCCCTCCCATCCCTGCCTCATAAAAAAAAGTCAGCTCCCACTGGGCCAGTCAGTACTTTAGTCCCCACATACCACTTGGACCGGGTTCACATGTTTAAATCTGTGTGTGTCCACGCTATAATAGTGTTACCCAAGGGCAGGGTTGTTAAATGATGTTACTTACTGACCAGCTGGCTTACTCTCCGCTGCATGATTTAAAACAAGCCTGCTGTAGAAATTTGATACACACACACACACACACACACACACACACACACACACACACACACACACACACACACACACACACACACACACACACCACAAAACAGGGATCAACTTGAGGCCCGTCGGTGAAGAAAAGATGAATGTGGCGCTGACACTTTCAGCACATGTGCACACAGACGTGCAAAAACATGCGCCTACTTTAACGCACACTAGCATTCTGCGCATATGCTAGCAATCCGTTTGTCACATGCTTAAAACACACTTGTATCTCTCGGGAATATCTTGAAATACACACACACACTTCTAGACCCACTGGGGCTGTGTTGTCAACCGTCTCTCATCACCTTTAAGCAGAAGTGGAGGGTTAATTTAAACACTCGATCTTGTTTCTTAGGCAACATCTGTAGCCTATCACCAAGATCCAACATTCAGTTTGGCTGTGAATGTCACACACGCACACACACACACACACACACGCACACACGCACACACACACAGACACACTCACTCAGGTCGCGTTGCACTGGCTCTGTACAGACACTGTAATCCGCTCTCTGTCTCTCATGCAGAAACATACACACACACACACACACACACACACACACACACACACACACTGTGGGTCTGTCCTTCTGCTCCTCTGCCTCCCATTGGTTTTTGAGGTCACCTGTCAATCACAGCACTGTTTCCACTGCCACCTGTCAGGTGTCCCAGCATGCATTGCGAGGCCTTTCCTGTACACGCTTCACTGGAGGCTGTCACACACCGCTGGACCGGAATCTCTCACCAGAACACATGCATGCACACACACACACACACACACACACACACACACACACACACACACACACACGGTTTGCTGAATTAAGTCTGACAAGCTGTCATCTGCTCATACCGCTGTCTTTTATGAGTTTGATTACAACAAAGATACTAATTTTCTCTCTCTCTCTCTCTCTCTCTCTCTCTCTCTCTCTCTCTCTCTCTCTCTCTCTCTCTCTCTCTCTCTCTCTCTCTCTCTCTAGGTGGTGAGAGTTCCAGTGGAAAGCTGCGAGCAGTACACCACTTGTGGGGAGTGTTTGGGCTCCAGAGACCCTCACTGTGGATGGTGTGTCCTCCACAATGTGTAAGTACCACACACTTCATGCACACATTAACACACTTCACCCTTCTATTGCATTGTACAGTAGATAATAGTTTTTAGGTGTGTGTCAGCTGATCATGTGAGTGGTAGCACCCACCTGAATGCTTACACATCAAGCTCAGGAGCCTTTGGTCCCCCCAGATACTCCAATTCTCTTTGTTTATTGGGAAGATCCACCCTAAATTAAAATCCAGTCTGTGCTCTTCCATGGGGTTATTTTCAATGTTCTAGCTTCTGAAAATCGTATCAGAGTGTCACGGCTTGAACAGATGATCAGTGATCACATCTTCTCTAGGTATCTGTTTTGTTCTCAGTTTTTGAGTGTAGTGCATACATGAGTACATACAACGTATGTTTCTGAGCCGTCTCCCCTTCCTGAGATTGTTGAACAGTGTTATATTAACTGCTACACCTTCAAACTTCAATCTTTCTCTTTACCTCATAAAGTGTTGCCCATACACATGAAACAAGTTTGTTTTACTACATGTACATGCTCAGCTGAAAGCTTGTCCAATTGCTCAGTGAAAGCTAGACGGGCTGTATATAGAACACACTGCACACACGAGAAGAAGGCAGCCAGTTGCTGCTTTGAATGTGCCCTGTGTTCACCTCAGGCACTATTTTTAACACATTGTAATAACTTTAGTAAAATGCCTCTAACACCTTTTAATTAGTCACATAATTATGAGTCATATAATAAATCTAACTTGTACAACTTGAAAGCTCCCTGCTAGTAAAGATACATTTATCCTCTTGAAGTCTGTCAACCGGCTAAACCCTTTTAATAGCACATAAATAAGTCATCACTTACGCTCCCATTTATCTTAGTGAGTTTTTAGCTTGTTTTTTGTGTGTGTGTTGTAAACATGCTTCACTACACGTGTACTTTTAAATACTTAGATGGGAACTTTTTGGCAACATATTGAGGATTAGTCACTTTTAGTGTTAGTGTTTGGTTTGCGGACTTGTTCTTTTGTTTGCTTTCAGATTACTGTTCAAGATTAGATTTATAACGGTGAGAGTGGAGATTTGTAGTTCTGTTCAGAAAATAAATCTAATCGCTAACAAGTGGAGTGATACATAGTAATTCAGAATTTCTCCATTTCCTCCCTTTGAAGTGTGTGTGTGTGTGTGTGTGTGTGTGTGTGTGTGTGTGTGTGTGTATGCGCAGTCACATGTTATTGAAAGGTGACAGGATGTTAAACCACAGTTGGAACACCTCAAGCATGTGGCATAATGCCATCTCTCTGTGCGTTAATTAAACTTACGGAACATATCGCCAACCTGCCTTTCCTCAAGGCACACGCTCCACACCTGTGTTTCTCCATTATAGCACACACACACACACACACACACACACACACACACACACACACACACACACACACACACACACACACAATCATGATGGACTTGATCCAGTGATATCCTTCTGTTTAGGCACATGTTGACCTTGTGTCTTGAATGCAACTCGCTCATTTCTTACCTGTCAAATCTGTCCAGGGCCCCTGTGGGCAAATTGGTATTAATAGCCAAATTATTTATAGGCCTCGTTTCAGCCCTCTGGTCCTTTTGCCACATCTTATTAAGAGCCACGGTAGTTTCAATCAGCAGAGGAATTGAACGCGGAACACACACAAACACGTCTGCACACACATGCAGGTGTTCCTAGACAAATGAGCACACTTCATTCAAACAAATTCACACAGTTGCACACCAGAGGAGCAGTAGAAGGAAAAGAGAGGTCCATAATGAGAAAACGTGTGCATACCTTTGTGTATCTCTGCTCATGCCTCTACAGCGTGTGTACGTGTTGTATGTGTGTGTGTGTGTGATTTAGTGACTCCCGGGGGAGTAGTTGGCGACAGCTTTTTCTTGCTGAGCTCGAGTGAAGGCTAACTAAACGAGGGGATGAGGGGCTGCTGCTCAGAGGAGGCAGTTAGCATTTCTTTCCCCTGCCTCCCTCTTATTGTTAAGGCCTCGCGGAGCGCCGCATCAGCACTTTCCTTTCCACCACCGGGACCAGTTGTTGTTTGCGCGAAGGTGAAGTGATAGCTAATGCATTATGAATAGCTAATAGTAAAACCGCTACCATACGGGGCTGTATGCTGATTTTTTAGCACGATCAGTTGGCTCGTAATAAGGTGGGGAAATTGCTGAGCCTATTGATATGCGACTGGTAGGAATTGTATCATTTTTACGGTTCAGGGAAACTTTAATGATTGCCTGTATATCTCCCTAGAAGTTTGAATTGGGTGGGGCTGTAAACTGAAAAGATGAGGGGGCTGGATGTTCATTTAGCTTAGCGGTTCTTGCACAAATGTCAGGGCCAATAAGGTAATGATGTAAAGGCCCACAGTAATGGCTGGGGGAAGCTATTAGCCTATTTGTCTTCCGTTATTGCTCCCATTTCTATGTGACGGTGATGGCTGTGCATGTTTGTCATCTTAATATCCTAACAGTTGCTCATATTCTCTCTCTTCTCTCCTCTCCTCACCTCTTGTCTCACTCTCCTGTTCTCCTCACCTCTCTTCTTGTGCGTCTCATAATGTCTCTCCCTTTTCTCTCCCTCTATCCTCTCTTTCTCCGCTGCTCCCCAGTTGTTCACGCAAGGACCGTTGTGAACGAGCCGGAGAGCCCCAGAGGTTTGCCTCAGACCAGAGGCAGTGTGTAGAGCTCAGCGTTCAGCCAAGAAATATCTCTGTCACCATGTCTGAAGTCCAGGTATGTCTCTATTGTAGTGTCATTTACACAATTCTACCATAAAATTTCCTCCGTATATTTCCTGCCTTTTGCCGTATCATTGTCTTTACTCATCTCTGTCTACATGTATGTTTAGCAGACGTACATCCACAAGTGAAGAGTGGAAATGAAAAGTCATGTAAAACTTTACACCAATAATGCAACGTGTAGCTGTAACCCGGAATTTGCTTTTATCTATATCATGGAAATTCTGTCTCCTCAATGTAACCTCATAGGTTTGACTGATTACAGTTTGCCGCACTTTCTCTCTGCACATTACACACATTAACCTTGCTGTAATAGGTGACGCACACATGCATACACACAAGATCACACGTCCTCCTTTATTCCCGCTGCTGTCACCTATACTCATACCCACGCTTCACTCCACCCCCCTCTTTCCCCAACACCCATTAACCCTCATGTCATATCTTATAACAATCCATGTACACCATGTCCTTCCATTGATCTTGTACTGATTGTCCCTCTCTTTCTCTCTCTCCAGCTGGTCCTCCAGGCTCGTAACGTACCTGATCTGTTAGCGGGGGTCAACTGCTCCTTCGAGGACTATGTGGAGACGGAGGGACAGATCCAGGGTGGTCACATCTTCTGCCTGTCCCCCTCAATCCGGGACATCATTCCGATCACAAGGAACAAAGGTCGGGACAGGAAGGGCGATGAAGTCATCGGGGTAGTGAGCTTACTGGGTGGTAGCAGTTGTCGGGCGGGGTGTGGATATGGGGAGTTTTGGTGATATATGTAAGGAAATCAGTAATGGACTCTTTTTATGTTGGTACCCCGTATTCTATTTGACACGTTTTATGTTTATGGCATCTCCCCCCTCTTTCCCTCTCCCCTGTGCCTACCTATAGCACTATACTGTATGGGGCTGATGTGTCTCCTGCTCAGGGGTCTTTTTGTACGTTAGAATTGGAGAAAGCTAGAACAGAATTTTAATACTACCAGATGATTTGTTTAGTGCGTCTATATTCAGAATACCTTGTCACCACCAATAACACTCACGCAGTCCCTTTTAAAGCCCCACACATGAGTCTACATTTATCTACTGAAAATAGAACTGTTTTTGAATTCCCATTACCATGCATTATGCACTGTTGTCAGTTTCATTTTATTTATATTTTCTTATCTAAACGACACTGGTTATGCTCCTAGCTTCTTTTCAAAGCAGTGACTTCAGTGTGGTTTATCGTTATATTTAAAAATATCTGCGTCTTTTTTTCCCAGAGATTATGCACCCGTTTCATGTCCAACTCTGTCAAGCTACAAAATATAAAAACTTGTTTGGTATCCACAGTCAAAGCACTGAAAACATGTCAGATAGTGCGCTCTAAGTTCCCTCAAAGAGATATCTGTAGTTCTTCAACTGCGCCCGTTATGCCCCATTATGAGTTCTCATCTTCTCTGGCATCCAAACACTGATTGGTGCTGCTATTTTTAATGCCACCCTACTGTAGGTGTGACATGAGCGGTGTGTTACTAAGCTACGCTGTTTCTTTCTGTGTGCGTGTTATCTGTTGAGGTCACTCAAGTGGAATTCAAATTAATTTAGGTTTGACGTTGTGTCGGTGAATAAATTATTATATTTTACATCCAATTTGTCCCATTTATTCCCTGTGATTAAATTAGCAGGTAGGATATTTGAGCTGTTTGGTCATTAATTTAGGTTGTTTTTCCTCTAAAACTGTAAAGATTTAGAGATAGCATTCTAAATATATTTATTTCCACGTATCTGTTTGGTGCAGGTGACAAGCGGGTGGTGAAGCTCTATCTGAAGTCCAAGGAGACGGGCAAGAAGTTTGCCAGCGTTGACTTTGTCTTCTACAACTGCAGCGTCCACCAGTCGTAAGTTCCAATCATTGAATGTTGCTGGGTCCTTTTGATAGTCATTTGCTTTTTTTTTGTGTGCATGTTGTTTTTTCCTTCTTGTTCTTTAAAGACATGGGTCCCTCTGTCCAATCTCCCCATTGGCTGTCTCGTGTTACTGTCCATGAGAGATACAGTTAGAAATACACACAAATATCCCACCCCCCTGCGACCTCCACATGAGGCTCGTGTTACCATCAGAGTGAAAAATCGAACGTGCCGTATATGAGAAACGATTGGGATATGAGATGGTAATTCTAGTCTTATTATCATAACCCACGACACACACTAATGATACTTCAATGATTAATTAATTATGCAATGGTGTGCCGTAATGCCTCCCAATCACAAACTCTGTCCACATTTATTCCCTAACCCCACTTGATAAAACAAATACTTCCAGATTTCTTTGAGCACTCCCTTATCCACTAACTACTTGTTTACACAAGAAATGCAAAGTCTAATACTGTAATATGGTGAATGGAGCCTTTTTCCGACGAGTTAGTCTCCTTCACACAGATGCCCTCAGCTTTCTGCCCAATCGCAGTTCACTGCCTCTCCTAATCCACCTTCTGCTGAAAATCTCCACCGCCCATCGAGCTGCACCCCTAGGTCAGTCTTACCACGAGCCCGATGCACCCTGCCGGGGTAAAAGAATCCTCCAACTCTTCCAACCCGCCCCACATGATACCCACCCTCCTGTCCATCCACGTCTGATCCAGGGGAGGCTGAAACGTCTGCTGGGGTATTAGCCGAGGGACAGCAGATGGCTCGAAGGCCCCTAGGGTACGGCACGGCTCCATCCTGGCTTCCCTCTGGATGTTAGATGAGCCTCCTTGGAGGATTGTCCGCAAACACACATGCACATAGACATGCACAGCCACACCTCTATTGGCTCTGTCACTTAGAGCTCATTGAAGCCCTCAATGTCTTGGTCACCTAATCCGTTACTGTGACCTTTGACCCAGCAACCACCCGTCTCCCTGCCCTCATATAGAAAAATCCCCTGTCGCAACAATGATGATTAGCTCAGCTGCTTAAGGGTGTGGTTAATTTATATCCCATAAGGACCTCGTTATGTTTGCTCTTAACTTCCTTATTGCCAATGTAAAACCTGTGATTACAAATTGCTTCATATTAAAATAGAAAACACCCAGTTCAAAAAACAAAACAATACGTAGTCTCCTAATGGATGTATTAAAATGTGATGTCACATTAAAGATTCTAATATGGCAATGATCTCACAAACCAAGTGTAAGAAATGTATGAGAAGTGACGCAGGCTAGAGACTTGCCCATTTGGAGATATTACCACAATGAACTCTGATTAAATCCGCTCCCTGGGCTGATCTAATACAGCCTCCGACTGATGTAATGGACACGTTTAATGAAGTTACAGATATGGCGCGTTGCATCTTCTGCCGCGACTCTGATGGCGACGAGAGATTCTGAGATAAGAATCCCATTTGGAGCTGGCACTCCGGCCCGCATAGCCGGCGTGCCCCCCGGACGTCAGTGTGTAGCGTCTGATGAGATCAGAGTGGTAATGTCGTTGCCGTAATGACTTCAGACTCGCACCGCCACATGCAAGGCCCTGTTTCCAGTATGCTTGGTCATTCTTTAGAGAGCCAAGTTTTCCTCTAATGGGCTTAAACTCAAAAATACTGCCGGCTTTTACACAGTGAAGGATGAAGACACCCTCACAATCAGCTGGGCCTTCACAAATTCCCGCACATCTATTTTTGCAGTCTCATACATTACTGTGTACACTGTATACTGCTAACATTAACACTACCTTTTGAAAGGCAATGAATGAGCCAACATTGGAATCATCCCATCATGTTTCTTAATAGTTTACACTCTCATGTTGACACCCAGCCCCCATCCCAAAAAAACACACTCCCCTCCTGCTTATTTACTCAACTGATTACGTTGTAGCCCTTGCCTTTTCAAAAATGCAATACATTTGCATAGTGGTATTAATCTAATTAGAATTCCCACTGTTTCCGTTTAAGGGTTGCCGAGATTGAAATAGAAAATCACCCACGGCCATGATTGCTCCTTAATTAAATATTTCCATACGCTTTTTCTCATTCCACAACCCTCCATTTATTTAAGATAGGGAAGATAGTCTGCCAATGACTTTTGGTTTTAAATGTCTGTATGAGGCCATACGAAGCACCTTTTCTATGGTTAAAGTGGCTCGGGCAGTGACCGGGTCATTTGTTGTGTGATTGAGGGTACTCTTAGAGTAATGGGGAGAAAATTGCATAGAAAGAGACAGTGCAGTTTTCTTTGATAGAGAAAAATGTAAAAAGCTGTGGATCCAAAGTAAAACAGAGAAAATGAGAGAATTATGCAATGAATTTTAAAATTCAATTTCAAATTTTGGTTTTCCAAATGTTGTGGCAATGTCTTGCCCTCTGATAGGGACATTCAGATAGCACTCTTTTTCTGTGAACTAAGCACTCAGGCATGCATTAATAAAATGATGTGCATGAACACGAGTCCCTCTGTGTTTTATTAACCCCCCTTAAAATTGAAAGGGAACCAATAATGATGGGATAGACTATCTAGAGGACCATTTAATGATTCACCTCCACCTCTTTTGAAATGAATAGCCAATAAATACCTAATTTTGCCAAGTGCGGGAGTGTCAAACACACCTCACTCGGAGAGGGAATTGTATTTAGCACTCCAAACTGACCGAGGAGAGGAGAGAGGAGGAAATCATAGCCCATTGTGTCGGGACCTGAAAAAACGCTGCCGCTCCATAGCTTGCGCGGCTTGATTAGCATCTGAATATGAACGGATTAAATTAGCATGATGAGCGTGGCCATACGGGGAGCGTGTCTGCAGCGGCTCAAAGCCTCTGAGTGGCCAACGGCAATGGCTGGTGATAGGAAGGATAAGGAGATACTGGGGGGTCTGAAAAAGGGAGCCCACCCCTGGACAAGAGAAGAAGAATTATCGAACTTCCCTAAATGGCCCTGGGTGGGCTTTTCCTTAAAAGAGTCTGCACCCAGACTAAAAGAGGGGTTGTGAGATCCTAAGGCGGCTCGTGACAGGGGGCCCTGGTTACTTGGAGGAACCAGAGAGCGAGCAGTAGGGGGTTGTCAGACAGGGCCTACCGCTGGCCTTGGGTGGTACACATAATGGCAGCGTCTTTTATTTCAAAGGCCGTAATCATAAAAGTCGCAGAAAGTTGGACAGCGGTTACCTGCTGATATTTTGCTTGTTATTTCAAAGTCACTGGTACACTAACGAGGTGGATTTGACATAAATAAAAGATGAAAGTCAAGATAAAAATGATTGCTATCAGGGCTTAGCGACAGATGTGTTGACAGATGTCATTGTGTGAACTACACAACTATACATTGTACTGTTGGCTGCTTGGTTCTGGTTACCTGCTGTGTTAAGTTGGTGTTGTACTGTATTTTGATGAGCTCTGATCCATCAGTGGGGCCCCCAACACAAAAAAAAGACCCTTTGACATTCAAACTAGTGATTGTTGCCGAGCTAACCAACACCGTCAAGCTACACAATGAGCTTGGCTAACTTGCCACGTGTGAATTTGTCTTGCCTCGGTAATGTCCTCTGCTCTTTTGTTCAGTATTGACACTGCTTCTTCTGTGTCTTACCAACTCACGTGGGACAAAACATTGAGCTAAAACCCCCAGTTCTGCTATTTGAGTCTTTGCACTGTATGCTAACCTAACCTAGCATAGCCTAATTGCTTTCCCTCCATTTGTTGGCAACATTGACAAATCTCCTATTTGCTCTTGTGTGGTATTAAGAGGCCTGTTATTTCCATAGCCGCACATCGCTCATTCTAAATGGACAGCTTCTCTCAGCACAATGCTAAATTGGTCAATTAAAGCGGCAGTGGGATTGAATTAAGCTCCAGCCTCTGATCTCGCTCAAAAGGAGGGGTCTGGGCTGGAAATGATCACTTAGAGTGCGCACCTGACAAACGACCGGCCCTAATTGATCCAAATGAATCCACGTCAGGGTTTGATGGAATCGTATATGGGCTCCATCTCAGAGCTCAAGAGTTAAAGCCCTAATTGTTCATGCGGATGAGAGGAAGGGTTGTTGGTATTTTTACACAGGGTTAAAACGCACTTGACAGCTTGTAGGGAGTGTGCTCATAGCGGTTCAGACAGACGCGCAAATTCACACCTGGCAGATGTGTTTGCATACAAATCAGCCTGTATTTTAAGCACCCCTATCCACACTTTTATTGTTATGACTTGCTTACCTTGACTGTATAAAATGTAGTGTTTTATTCTATTTACAATAAGCCATATGCTCAAACCGAAAGTAATTGCTAAATGAGTCACGCAGATGAAATTCTGAAACTGAACTACAGTAAGCTTTGTAATAAAATGAAGCAATTTTATTTATAAGCTCATAATGGTTACATTAGATAATGCCTCACACATAAATGAGATACCAAGTAGCGTAGTATTTCTCTAGGGCTGCAAGAAGTCCAATAACATGAAGCTGTGTTGATAAACTGCGTACTTGAACCTGTCTGGCTCCACCGGTCCCTTTTAGATACTAATACACGCACATACACACACGGGTACTCACTTCCCAACTTTCAACCTAATAATGTTTCCTCCTTCTCCCATGAGACTCCCACGCAGAGCCCCGTAGGCTAACCTGCCCCCACATTCCTATTTTCTCCCCCCTCTCTCTCCCACGATACCTGGCGTCTAAACCTCTCTCATGGAAATCCACCTGCTTTTGATCTCTCCCTCTCCTTTGGCCTCTCTTCTTTCTCCCATCTTTCTCTTTCAGCCTGTCTATCTGCACCTTGCCTCAGCTAAAGCAGGTGAATTTAAAATGGTGGAGCGCTCTTAGCCTCACGGATGAAAGAGAGCTTTAGACAAAGAACAGGGGGGAAATCTTTTTAAAATGAGAAGGCAGCGAATGAAAGGGATGGATAGAGGGAGAGAGGCAGAGACGGATGGACAGAAAGAAAGGCTCAGGGCTGAATGGATGGAGAGAATGATACAGCAGAGGTATAGAAAGAGGGAGAAGAGGGGAAATATATGCAGAGAGAAGGCTAATTGTGAGGAAATCATTGAACATATAGGAGCAGCAAGCGATGGACAGTTACAAGCGAGTGGGTCGTGATGAATGAGGGAAGTGAGGGGGGAAAGAGGTTAAGACAGTTGATAGATAGGGTGGAAGATGGGTGAAGGGGAAGAAAAGAGGATTCAGGTGGGAAAAAGGTACATAGACATGAGATGGTGAAAGGAAGGAAGTTGGGGAAAAAGTTGAAAGTAAAGATTTAAAAAACAATAATCACAGTTGGATAAGTATTAACAGTTCAGTTTGTCCTGTGTTATACCCCAGACGGTACCATTTTCCTGAAATTAGTTCCCCCCTCTTTTTTTTCAATCGTCATTATTTGAATGCTTCCCATGCTCTTTATGATATGTACTGTAAACACCCTGTAAACACCATCTGTCCTGATTTTTGTGGTCGCTCTGCTTTGTCAAATGAAGCGTTGATGCAGTAAAATAAATAATTGTGACTCGTGTCGGCGATCAGGTGACCCCTGCTGACTCCCTAACTGTCTCCTTCTCATCTCTCTCTCTGTTTTAGCTGCCTCTCCTGTGTAAACGGCTCGTTCCCATGCCACTGGTGCAAGTACCGCCACATGTGCACCCAAAACGCCAATGACTGCTCTTTCCAGGAGGGACGCGTCAACATCTCTGAGGTAAGAGTCTGAGGATTTCTCCTTATTGCTTTCATTTTGACAATGGCCTGTCTGTGTATTTTCCTCTACATTACTGTGGGATGAGTCCAAAGTGCAGCTCAAGAGATTTGCGTTTTTATAATAGTCTTGCTGAATGTAATATAAAAAAACAAACACAATTCAGCAAATCTTCAATACTTTTACGTCTTATAATCACTATTTACCACATATAGTGTGGCTGATCACACAATGATCATCTGGTCCTTTTCTCCCACATGCAAACACAAATTCTAGCAACATAGGCACAAATTGCACGCAGCTGCACACACACCTTTACCCTCGCACCTTCTGTGGCTTTCGCCTCGGGGTTTCCTCACATCACCCTGCTGTCTGTGTGTATGTGTAACAGTGGCTCTTGGCACGGCGACAACAGCTTGTGTACTGTGCAGCAATAATTCTGTCGTGGCTCATAAGGCCATAAGCAGTCCGAGATGAATGACTGTCCATGCCTTGTTCTTACATAGCCAAATGCTGCATTAGCATAAAAGCTAATATCAATTGTGCCGAGTGACGGCTACAGTGGGCGACATGCAAGGCATAACAAGTGTTTGCCAACTGCTGGAGTGTATACGAGGATATTAGTGATGGACACGAGGCCACGCCATGTTTTCATTGTGCTTTCCTTTCACTCTCTTATACTCGCCAAACACATCTTGCATATATTAAGAGTCACAGAAAAATGCATATCTTCTCAATGGACTTATGGATGTAAATCCACTGCACTCCCAAGTGACTGACAGTCATGCCTGTTCTTTATCTGATTGATGCCTCACACTCATAAATGCGGAAACACACACACTCGTACACACAATCCCGCCCTATCTCCTTGTGTTTGTAGCCTGACTCTCCCCGTTATCTCTATGCAGATTAAAGCCCCCCACCCCGCTTGTTGCCCCGGCTTGAATCACCGGCCTTTATTAATTGGTCAACCTTTATCCAATTACTTTTCCCTTTATCTCTTCTCTCAACCGGAGCTGTGCAGAATCCCAAACACTAGCATGCTAAACCACAACCTCCGTTCCCATCCAAAACAACACACAGGGCCAGCCTTCACGCCTCACGGAGCTAATGTTAGCGGATTAGTGCGCCCATCTGCAAGACATGGGGGAGAGCACTGGCTTGCACACTCTGAGCTGAGAGAGGCCAGAGGGGCAACGGATGGATAAACAGGAAAGGCCTGCAGTGGGTAAAGGAAAATCAAAGGAAAGCAGGATGTGAAAGTAAACATATAAACGTAGTAATATTGGTGAACGACAGGACTCGTGAATATCAGACACAGTATGAGAGTAGGGATACCTCTGTCCACATGCTGAGTCATTACAGTGTCATCTATACAAGGCTAATGTAAAACTATGTTTTTGATGGGGTATGTTTCGAGGTAGAAGTTTGGCGAGCGATGAGCACGAACAAAGAGAGACAGCATGACAAAGGGAAGGAGACAAATGGATGGAGAGGGAGATGAAGAGATTGAGAGTGTGGAAGAGTGAGAAAGGCAGCAGGAGGAAAGAAGGGACAGATAGACCGGCTGACGGTGGCATGTGGACGGAGAGACCTCTCCTGTCACCTCGCCTGCCCAAGAAACCACCGACCACATGCTCCACTAGAGAATCCATCATCTGCACTGTCACGCACACACACCATGGACACACAACTACTGTACTTTGTGTCTTTCATGCACAAGAGTGTAAACATTCTGACAGTGACATGCACGCGCGCACACACATGCATACACAGAGTCATTCATCATCCTTCTCCTAGCTGCCATATCCATTAGTTGCGCTCTCAATGCCCCAACAAGTACAGCTCTTCCTGTAGGCTAGACTTATCCTTCCCCTCTCCCATCTCTCCCTCTTTCCATCCCTCACCCCTTTGATGCTCATGCACCCCTTTCTCATCATTCTTTTTCTTCACCTTCATTGTGTGAATTATATGTAGTTAGAGAAAGGAGAAGGAGGACAGAAATGTGCCTCTCTTCTGTAACACCTTATAGTTGTATCTTCTGGGAGAGTGGGATTGGGCTGGAATGCCATCTGGGACGTGTGCGTGTGCACAAATGCTTGCACCCTTAATTTAGACCTCAAACGATCCTTTTTGGCTGTGCTGTAGCTCAACTCTGAATACGAATAGCAGTGTTTAACATAAGAGTGAAATGGGCTCTCCTGATAGCAGACATTTCACTCAGACCTTTGCGGCTCCCTCCCGCAGAAGAACACAGTAGACGGGATTAAATGTGGCTCATCTTCAGGTTGTGATCAAAGGGCAGATGGAAGTTTTAAGAGGTGGCTGCTCCTCACGTCTGACTGGGTGGTCTGAGTGGTGTTGGATCGAGTAGACAGTAGACAGTAGAGCAAAGAGAAGAAAAATGTAGGAGCAGCTGGTCAAATGTCCAAGCCCTTATATTTGGGACCAAGACCAAGGTTAACAGCTGCACTTTGAATGTGTGCAATTCTCTTTTTATACCATAGTGATCAACCCTCTCTCTTCCCCCGCTTTGCTGTTTATTCTTCCATTGCTTTACTTCCCTGACAACAGAACTAAAGCGAAAACCTTAAAAATGAATAGTTGCCGCTCAATAAAAATCAGTAAACATCAGTGTCCTCATTCTGAATCTAATAAATATTTGACAGGTGAACATCAAACATTTCCTCCTCTCCATCCTGAACTTTTTTCCTTTCAAATGTTTCGCTCTCATCTCCTACAGTATCTGAATCTCGTGTTACCATGGTAACGTAGAGGATCGGCGCGTTGGCAACACGGACTTTTCTCTCTCTCCCCCCCCCCCCCCCCCCCCCCCCCGCTTTATTTCATGTTCTCCCTCTCGCACAACCAGCACCGTCACATCCATCTGTAATTTGCTCGATGAAATGGCATTGTGTGTAATACGTTTTTTTGTGATCGTCAGGCAAAGAAATAGTAAGTTAAAAGAAATGAAATCCAACGGGGGAAAGAATGCAATCAACAAGCCAACCCAAGGAGCAAAAGTGGCGTTTGATTTTATGAACAGACTGTGTCAAGATAGGGAAGAAATAAAAAGACGGAGTGAGCGGGGAGGAAATAAATATAATGAGTGACATTTCCAAATCAAATATGCATGAATCAACAATGCCTCCAATAGCACAACAAACACATTCTCGAATTAAAGAGCGACCGGGCGGAAAATTGCAGGAGAGGAGTAAGAGTTACTTTATTATAAAAACAAAAGCAGAGAGAGGAAGGCTTTATTCACATAGGATATTCTTCCCTCTCTTACTTTGTCTTCTTTTCTGTTTTTAAGAACTTGATTGCTATTTTATTGCACTTTCCCCCACTTCTTCTTCTTCCTCCTCCTCCTCCTCTACTTCTTTCTCCTTCCACACCCCTGAAGAGAAAGTGCTATTCTGAGCCAAAGCCTTGATGAGTGCCAGGCAAGGTTCGGGGTGGTTGGGCTCAGCTATGTTAAGACATGCTTACGTGTTTGTTTCGCTGCAAAGCAAGGCTCAGTCTCACTCGAGCAATCAAGGCAGCGGGTAACTTGATTGAGATTTGTGGGCACAAAGCTTTTTTCACCCTTCCTGAACTCTCTGGCTGTCGCATTGTGCCATTTCCCGATTTCATTCTTCATCTCTTTCTTCGCTCTACATTTATTTGTCATTTTGAGTTTCAGCTTAACATACAACAGACAGGTTTTCTCCCTAACTATTTTAGACAATGCTGTTAGGATTTATTTTAGGTTTTAGGAGTGATAACAAGGTGGATTGCATTCATGTCCAATCTCCACTTTCTGTCAGGATGTAGCCATTATAGATATAATGCAGTTCTGCTTTTTATTTCAAATGTAATACAGTGCTCAGTGTTTCTCTACATCCATTCAGCCTTAGTAGCTTCCCCAACCTCAACGTCTGCGTGCCATGGAATGTGTGGCTCCATTTTTCATAAATTCAACACCTTCCACTCCCAGTCCTCCTCCTGTCCCCTCTCTGTATGGATGCACCATGGAGGTTAACCTTGTGTAGTTGTGTGCACCAATACTTTTCATTCAATCAAGTTTGACATTTTGTAAAATAGGCTTTTTAGGAATATAAAGTGTTAAGAAGTGAGCTTCCGCTGGTGCTCGTAGGACTCAGGCTAGCTGTTTCCTCCCGTTTCCAGTCTTTGTGCTAAGCTAAGCTAACTGGTGTAGCTTCATATTTACCCTACACATACGTATGAGAGTAGTGTCCGCAAATAATGACGCAAATAATCTTTTTTAAATATTAAAACATTCATGTAAACTTCAGGCCCACAGTACAGATAATGTGAATCAAAGCATCCGTGCAGTTGTGCTGGTAGACGCACTCGTGTATTCACACTCAAACTCTCGACTCTGTTGCCAATTACACAAATGTAATGTTAGTGTATGACACATTGTCCCTAGACGCTACATTAATAAGAGCGGCTCGGTGTAGGCTGCACTCGGAGAAAAGCATAACAATGCGCATGAATATATTTTCCCAAGCACTGTCTTTCTCTCACACCCTTAACCAAGCACATACAGTTATAGCATACAGCCTACCCACACGTTCTTTAACAGTCACAGAAACACATGCTCACTCTCTTCTTTTCTCTTCCTGTCACACACGCACACACACACACACACACACACACACACACACACACACACACACACACACACATGCACACACTCTCCATGGCTGAAAGGGTTATTTGTGATGGAGGTGTGAAGGTCCTGGACCGTGACATTCTGGCACACTGTGTTTACCCTGGCTGGTATTCCGACACTGAGCAGAACACACACACACACACACACACACACACACACACACACACACACACACACACACACACACACACACACACACACACAGTCCACAGAAGGACATCCCACAGATTGTAGGCCTAGGCCGCTTGAGGGGCCTCGCTGTGCTATACGTGTGTTTGTCTATACTGCTTTAGCTTGTGTGTGAGTGTGTGTGTGACTGTCACTGGTTCTTATCAGGACAAAGCACAACCAGCAGCACAGGGCTGCAGGGGGCATGTGGGCGAAGGGGTAGGGGGAGGGTGGAGAGGGCGAGTGGTTAAATAATATCCACTTTCCTTTTTACTCCTTCCCTCCTGGTGTCTTTATCAGACAGCCATATCTGTCTTCTCAGCTCGTCGTCCTTTCTTTTTCCTTCCCACGCGGTGGCTTCACCCAAATCATGTTTCTGCAGGTTTGTCGCCTTTTTCTGCCCACTGTCACAATCCACAGATTTCATTCTTGTCCATCTGTCCTTCCCTTCTTCCACCATCTTTCTCTGTTCATCTTTTATTCAGCCTCTTCTATCAACATACGCAACTTCCTTGTTTGTTCTTCATCTCTATTTATTAGTCCATTTATTTCTTCTCTCCACATAAGTGCATTGTGTAGCTCATAGCTGAACACACACACCCAAACACGTGTTTCTGGGTAATATTATGAGGTCACATGCCTAAGCCATATTTAATCAAAGAGAAACAAGAAGGCACAAATACATAAGAAATTGGGTGGAGGTGGGATCCAAAACAATGCAGTCCTTCCAGTGCTTTATTTATTTCACGAGGGCAAACCAGAGACAGACAGAGGTGCCGTAATTGAGACCAGATGTAAACAGAGAGCGAGGGGAAGAAGAAAAGTAAAGAAACAAACAAAGACAAGGTCAGGGAGGCGAGCGGAGAACCCTGGCAGTAACAAGCGGCAGATTACATCCAGAGTGACGCAGTTTATTTTCCAAATGCATGGTTGAAGGGAAGGGAGGGAGAGAGAGACATTTCAGGAACATGGAGAGGAAGTGGAGGCGATGGGGTGAAGTAACCACATGTTTTCTTTGCCAGATGGATCTTAGTCGGGCCGTGATCGTCCAGCGTTTAACCCTTGGTTTGGTAGCAGTGCACCTCCTTTAGCGGTTTCAAACTGCTTCTGACAACCCTCCCCGTCTTTGTGAACTTCCTCAGGAAACTTCTCAGACACTTGTCCAAGAATCAATAATCGCATTTCCACTTCGGGGAAAACAGAGTGGGATTGTATCAAGAGTTTTGGCGAACTCTCTTGTGCAGCCCTCTAATTTGTTAATAGAGAACAATGGGATGGACTGAGGAAATGCAAGTGTTTTTTGAGTATTGTTAATGTAATTCAGCCCCACCGTCACGCTTTACTCCTGCGTGTGTTGTACTTTCCACATGATCATACCGTTTGTATCAGGGAAATGGATTTTGTCCCTTGTGTGCACTCACACACACAGATGTGTGCGGAGGCACTCGCACGGCTCGCCACATATGCATGCAGATGTTTCGTCTCTGCTTCTCTCTGTGGCTATTTTTAGCCTCGCCGTCCTACAGCTTATCTTCCTTTTTTCTCCTCTCTTACAGCTCTTTCTTATGTTTTTTCAGAAGCTTTCCCTAAAATTGCTTCACTTACTACTGAAGCGTCTTCGCATCAATCCCTCACCAACAGAAGGCAGGGAGGGTGGCTGGGAGACACTGTGGAGAGAACAGCCTGTCATACCCTAAGAAGTATGCTTAGTAGACAACTACACAAGGACGCCAGAGTTATATTTATGGAAGAGGGTGGAGTTTAGCAAATGCAGCTTGCTTTAAGTGTTATGCAGATTCGAAGGACATTGTCTTGGTGTAATTGGTTTAAAAAAGTGTTAATCCTTATATGACATTGAGAAAATGTGGAGTAGTTGAGCTCAGCAAGTGTTAGGTGCAACATCGCCGCTAGGTTAGTCTCTCCTTGATGTAATCCTATGCCACTGGCCCACTGATGCAGCAAGTATTACCCCGGCTATGCCAACGCTGCGCTGTATGGCTGCAGCGATGAATACAAGAATGACTAGCTAACGTAGAGCAAAGATTCACACAAACATGCACATGATGACTCGATAGATGCACAGAGGTTTGCGGGTCATGCACAAGTGTGTGTCTACGTGTCTGTGGCAGGTCTCCTGGTTTAATTATTCAGGCTGTATTAAATCTTCATTTCCGCCGAGCTAATGGTGAACACGGATGAATATTGCATTTTCACCATCAACCCCTCGTGTGTCAGAGAGAGGAAGCGATAAATGCAGAGTCACCGAGAGGAAAGGCAGTTGGAGACAAATTAATAACGCTGCAAAGTGAGCTGATGGAAAAACAAACTCAGACGTGCGAGAAGAGAAGGAGAGAGAGAGAGAGAGTTTGATTGAGGAACAGCGACCGCCTGCTGGGATGGAGAGGCAGAGAGTGGGGGAGAAAAAACCCATAGCGTGCTGCGTCGTCCAATCTCACAAGAGCAGCTAACTGTCTCTGTCATGTTGGGCTTTTCACCGTGCTGTTTTAGTAAAGTGGCCTGCAGTGATTTTTATTCCATCCTCCATTTAACTGACACAATTGCACTCCCATGGAAACCCAAGATGGTCAGTGACATACAAGCTTTGGAGACATGGAGATTGACACTGGTGCCAGTGGAGCTCTAGGTATCAGAGTTTTCATCTAATCTGAATTTAATTCCTAAAGGCTTTAAAATGGGTTTATTTCCACCACCACACAAAGGCTTAACATTATTTTATAATGCAAAGCATCTCACAGATCCAGAAATAAAAGTAATTTATTCATTCATTTTCTTATGTTTAGCCTATGTGCCTCCTAGTGGCGGACGGCAGTGTTACTTCCTACGGACGACACACTAAAGTTGCCTTTTCTCTGCCAAACTGTTAGAGATACAAAAGGTGGCAAATGCCATGAATTGTATGGTGTCACCTAAAAATAAGCCTGGCAGTACATTCAGTTTTATTTACTGAGATTGCATTATTCAACTTGAACTGAGTATATTTTGACACCTCATTTTTTGCTGCCAATTTATACAGGCAGTGTCTTAAAAAGACAGTTTGAAGTGTGAATAAAGCATTATGTTTTCAACACAGTGGGATAGATTGTTGCACAGGTCATGGAGAAACAGAAACGTCTGTGCTATTCTGTTGTTTGTTTTCTCAGTCGCACAAATCAGTGTGTTTCCGGGCTCGTTCATCTGGTTTCTGTTCCTTTTCTGAAGGAATACTTTAGACGGTTAAACTGCTGTTAACCGTCTACAGTATTAAAGTATTAAAGTACTGTTAAACTTGAAGTAAACCTTTCCAGTCTTCTAACACCGGTGGGACAAATGAAAAGGTAAATGATGGGCCCATAGGTGCGAAGAGTTGTCAGGCAAAGCTGCATACTAAATATAAGTTTAGATCATTTTGGTGTGTATGTCCACTTCTTTTTGATAAAAAAAATAATAAAAAAGTACCCGAAAGCCGTGTGAAGGGAAGAGCCGACAGTGCAGCAGGCAGGAGAACGAATCTACCTCTGAAATCAAGGTTTGTCTTTGAAAAGCTGAAAAGCACAAGGTTTGATCGCTGCTGACATATCTGGGTTAGAATGATAACAGAGTGCCAGGAGTACCCCCCCCCCCCCCCTCCCCCTTCTCCTCCCCCTCTCCTCCTCCATGAAAATCCAAGAAGAGAAAAGAAAAAGTAAAGCCTGTGAAAAAATATTCACACAGTTCTGCTTTTTATTGTTTTATAGCATACGGTGCCGTCTATATAGAGGGGATGAACGTGTAGGTTTGGCAGCTTGCTTGTGAATCAAGGATAAGGGATTAGGAGATGGAATCAACATGTATGTGCCTGGGTGGTACATCAAAGCACTGAGACTGAGCGTGTATGTGTGTATAGGAGGAACATACATGTAGGTAGATTCAGTCGTGCTCGTGCTCTGTGACTTTGATAATCCACGCTGAATAACATTCATGTCACACGTTCCCCTGCATCCCGCTTTAAATCAAACTCTCCTTTCTCTGCTTCCTCATTCCTCTGCACTCCCTTACTTTTCCCATTTATTCCTCATCTCTCTCTCTCTCCCCCTCTCTCTCTCTCCCCCTCTCTCTCTGTCTGTCTCTCTCTCTTCTCTGTCTCTCTCTCTCTCTTCTCTGTCTCTCTCTCTGTCTCTCTGTCTCTATCTCTGTCTCTCTCTCTGTCTGTCTGTCTGTCTCTCTCTCTCTTCTCTCTGTCTCTCTCTCTCTTCTCTCTCTCTCTCTCTCTCTCTGTCTCTCTCTCTGTCTCTCTCTCTCTCTCTCTCTCTCTCTCTCTCTCTCTCTCTCTCTCTCTCTGTCTCTGTCTCTGTCTCTCTCTCTGTCTCTCTCTGTCTGTCTCTCTCTCTCTCTCTCTCTCTCTCTCTCTCTCTCTCTCTCTCTCTCTCTCTCTCTACATCTCTCTCTCTCTACATCTCTGCATCACCATTCTACTAGGAAGCGAAGGACGTGGGCGGACAATCTCACAGTCCCTTTCAAGGTTCAAAGTCCCTTTTCTTCCCTCGCTCCTGCACTGTTCTACATGTTGCTGCCTTATTAAGTTGTTCCTCTCTGTCCCTCTCTCCCCCTCCCTTGGTCACAGAACATATCTCTGGTTCCTGCCTTCTAATGAGCCTGCCTTACCTTTGCGTGCACACACACTTTGTCTCTCACGCACATGCACATGCTTCCATATATGTAACACACCATACAGCTTCTTTTTTTATATATATTACAAAGACTCGCGTACACACACTCCTTCTAATCTCAGTAGTTTAATGTGTAGCTTTTTTCTTGTCTTGCTTCTCTCATCCCCGTGGCTAGTACAAGTCCCAAACACACAAGTACACACACACAAACACACACTGAAACAAACATGTGGCTGCTGGCCAGCTGGTACAGGGAAGAGGAGGGAATATGAAATGTATGACGTGCCTTGATATTACATTGTTTGTATTAAATAAGGAAAGATTTGGAAGCAGACTACCATTAACGATATGGTTGAAAAAGCGCAATAAAAATGCCCATATCATGTACTTTAACACAATGTATGCTATTTATTTTTTCAAATAACACTAAACCACTGATGATTTTGACAGATTCTTTGTTTTGTCAACGACACCATAATATTTAGTAGTATTTTTCACATTAGATATCATCTCACCACACACTTAAGCTTTAATTTTTCTTCTTCTTCTCAGTAGTTTGTATTTATGTACACTTCATAAGGACAAACAAATGACTAGTGGAAAAAGAAAAACCTTAATTTTTGGTTTGCGTGTTTGTTTTCCTGGGGCCAGAAAGCGATTCTGGTGCAGAAGCAGCTTAATTGATTGTATTTTACATGGTTATAATATTGGTTTATTGCCCAGCCTTCTGTATTAGTTCACTAAAAGTCATTATAAAGGTTAGAGGCTTCGTTCCCACTGGAGCTTCACACAGCCATGACACACCATGTCATGTACGTTGCTTTGGATAAAAGGATCCACCCAGTGCCATAAATTGTAATATAATATTAATGTACAGTGGATTTTAACAAGGGGTAGACGGGACTCTTTAGTTCAAGGTTACAGACGGCTCTTCGGTTTCCTGCAAGAGACACAAGGCCTGGGGGGGTGGGGGAGGGGGGAAGGCGGTGGGGGAACATTCACCACTCTTCATATACCCCTTTGTCAGGACCTTGTGACACACACACACACACACACACACACACACACACACACACACACACACACAGTCCCTCTTATTTGTACCAGTGTGGCCCCCTCGCTCCTCTGTGGCCACCCATGCCATCTCATCTCTCCCTTGGGCTTCCCATATCGCTTTACTTCATTATTTAGCGTGTTATTTTTTCTCCTCCCTGATCTATACTCCCCACATCACAGAGGCAGCTAATTAATTATGGATGGACTTGAAGGGGGGGTTTGAGGGAGATGGGGGGGGCTTACAAAAAAACACCAGACACCCGCCTCATTACATATGCGCAGTGTTTTTGGAGCTTTATTAATTTATTTCTTGTCAGGCTACGCCAAAGCCTTCAGAACTCTTTAGGTTTTTTTAATACATTTATTTATTTATTTATCTAACATCCCGTTCTTGCTGTCGTCTTCATCCTCCATACCCCTCCCTCTCCCGCCCGCCCAACCCCATCTACAGTATGTCTTGATTCTAATCTTTCACCTTCTGCATATCTGCATGCGCACACACATGCACACTAGTCTGCCGACTGTCTCATTATCAGCTCTTGGCAAATGTTAAAAGGTGTTTTGCTCACTTGCGAGAAGAGATTATCTCATCTGCCAGCTTGTTTTATTAATTCTTTTTCTTATACTTTTTTCCCCCCATTTGTCGTGGAACAAGTTGGTACACATCAGAGTGCATTGAAAATGAAGGAAGGGATATTTTGGAACAGGCTTGACCTAGAACGACAGCTGCTCTGCTTTGAGAAAGCTCACGGCGACGTTCAATCAAAATTGGCATCTGGGTGTCTGCAGTGAAATATATATATATATATATATATATATATATATATATATATATATATATATATATATATATATATATATATATATATATATATATATAGGTCAAGCATTGTAAGAATACTTTTATTAGGATTAATGTTTTTTGTCTCCATATCCTCTTATTCTGTATGCAGAACATTTTCAGTTAAAATATACAATACACCTTAATATTCTACATAATTATTAATGCCTCTACTGTTAACAGCGGCACCAGCCTTAGGCAGCAAAGCTAACAGCGGCCTTTGAGGGAAAACAAATACGGAGAGGTAGGGAAAGCCCTCTGGGTACTTGGCTTCGAACAGAAGTTAGAGTCTTGGACGTCCGCCATCATAAACACACACTTTGTAACATATAAACACAGGTACAAATACACCCTTTTACAGCTTAATCCAATCGGGGTGTGACCCCTTATTTCCTAGGTAATGGTGGATATTTGTGCGCTCAGAAACAAAGAATTTTAAATTTGGCAAAGGCAGTTTTCTGCTACAGTATCCACATCTGTTGGTGTTAAAAATGCCTATAAAGATGTCAGAATTCAAAGACTTTCAGAACAATACCTCAAAATTAAGCAGATGTTTTTGTGCTGTGTTCTGGTGCGGAGAAACCATCTGTAGCGCGCATTCCTTTACGCATCATTTCCACTTTGTGCACACGTGTGTGTCACTTTACTATTACAGGCTCTTACTGGTTACAGCAGATAAAGTGAACCTTATGAAGAAGCATGCAAAAAAAGATGTACCGTCCTGGAGCATTTGTTTGTAGAGAAAAAAGCTAAAATCTCTGTTGCACCGTCTATTGAATCGCTGCATCACACCCTACCTACCCCACCGACATAGCACGTACACATACACACACAAGTAAAAAAAACCCTCCTATTCTTACACTACACACTAATACAGTACACACTCCTCTCTCTCTTAATCCCCTGTTGGTCCTCCTGAAGTGTCACATCTGGCCCAGAAAACCACAGCATCCGTCTTCACTGATGAATTGAAAGCTGAGAAGTCAGGAAAAGGGGGGGTAAAATTGAAAAAAGATCTCTTCCAGCTTCAAACGCATCCCCCCGGTGAAATATTGTTTCAATGTACTCTGCACTTTGTAGACCCTAATGCCGGCTTTGAACAGTTTTGGCACCTGTCACAAATACTGATGAAATAGTTTCCCTCTGAAGAACACTTTTCCCTTTATGTTTCTCGCTTTCCCTCAATATCCTCTTCTTCCTGCCTCCTATCTCCATCTCTTTCCCAGAAGCCCTTTCCGCTCTGTCTGGAACACAGTGCGATCTTGTATTTGGGGCTTCGTACAGTAGGATTTTTGAGCTCTTGAATGAATTATCCAAACACAGCCTCACTTGCTATTGGCTTGCATTGCTATTATAGTCAGACTTTAAAGTCTTTGATGTAAAGTTCTCATTCATTTTATAAAGCGGCAGGCCAGCTAACTTTTTTTAACATATTCTCTTACATATTTCTTAAAAAATCTGTTTTCGGTTTCCTGGTATGGTAACTTGAAAGAGCTGGGACATCTAACGTATACCATATGTACCTAGAGATGACAATACATAGGACTGAATAAAATGAAAGAGGACTGACAATCAGACGGCTGAGCTGACGCAAAGCCAATAGACGGATGAATAAAACGCTGGTTAGCTTCAGCTTGCGCTAGAGGCTACGCTAGCTTCTGACACACTGGCGTCTACAAGTTAGCTTTAGCAGCAAGATGCTCAAAGCCTTCTTTCTTCTTCTTTTTTTAGCAATCGTGGCACCTTTGACAATGCAAGCCCACAGCTTTTGACATGAGCACCCTTTCTTACTGAAGCAGGACTTCGAAAGCCACAAGTGCAAATCAATCTCTTCCTTCTTCTCTGTCTCTTTCTCTCTCCATCACTGGCCCCCTCCATCAATTTTTAAGCGTCGTCTGAGGCTCCAGGCTGCTAATTAAGTAGGATGTTGTCGGGGGGCTTGGGTTCGTGGTTTTGACTGTAGGATGGATGGATGGAGGGGATGGGTAAAGAGACAGAAAAAAAGGTGCAGAGGGAGCCAGGCATTTCTCTAAAATGTCCTCTCATCTTTTTACCTTTCCTTTCCATTTCTCTTTTTCCTTTCCATACAACAACTGCTATCTGACTTTCATTCATTTTGCTCCGTTCCCAATTAAACTCGCCTTCTCCGCTTTTCACTCCACTCTTTACTTTCTTTCAAATCCTTTTCGCTTCCCTTCTCTGTCTCTCTCTCTGTCTCTCTCTCTCTCTCTGTCTCTCTCTCTCTCTGTCTCTGTCTCTGTCTCTGTCTCTCTCTCTCTCTGTCTCTCTCTGTCTCTCTGTCTCTGTCTCTCTCTCTGTCTCTCTCTGTCTGTCTCTCTCTCTCTCTGTCTCTCTCTCTGTCTCTCTCTGTCTCTCTCTCTGTCTCTCTCTGTCTCTCTCTCTCTCTCTCTCTCTCTCTCTCTATCTATCTCTCTCTATCTCTCTCTGTCTCTCTCTGTCACTCTCTGTCTGTCTCTCTGTCTCTCTTTCTCTGTCTCTCTACCTCTCTCTCTGTCTCTCTCTCTCTCTCTCTCTGTCTCTGTCTCTCTCTCTCTCTACCTCTCTCTGTCTCTCTCTCTCTCTCTCTGTCTCTGTCTCTCTCGCTCTCGCTCTCTCTGTCTCTGTCTCTCTCTCTCTCTCTGTCTCTGTCTCTGTCTCTCTGTCTCTCTCTCTCTCTGTCTCTCTGTCTCTCTCTCTCTCTCTCTCTCTCTCTGTCTCTCTCTCTCTCTGTCTCTCTCTCTCTCTCTCTCTCTCTCTCTCTCTCTCTCTCTCTCTCTCTCTCTCTCTCTGTGTGTCTCTCTGTCTCCACTCCCTTCATTTCCCCCTCATTCTTCTCTACATTCTCTTCCTCTCTCCACCACTCCCTACCTCACAGAGTCCTTCTGAGCCACCCCTCACCCAGCATTCTCCGAGTTCATTATACACCAGGTCTTCTGTAGCCCACTTCTTCCTCCTATAGTATTCCCCTTTCTCATTATGTGTTATGCATGTGTTTGTGTGTGATCAGACACACAAGGCCAGGGCTAAGCAGCCTAATGAACAAACTCCGGCATTGTGTTCAGGCCCCGGGGACGCGCTGTAGCTTCTAATGTACAACAGCTCAGAAGGGAAAGAAAAATGCACTGACAGGGAGCCAGCTATCTGCTTAAAGGAAAAGCTACAACAAGAAGTGAAGCAGAGGGTGTGCAGTGAATATTTTACAAGGATCTGGTCGATGTTTTCCTATCCTAAGCTTTTCTGACTTGTCAACATTGTTTTCCTATCCTGCAACAGAATGGGACAACACTGTCAGGCTCTTTCTACATAGATCTTGTTAAGTACGTATTTTGGACTAGAGGAAGGACATGCAAGGTCACATGCAGACTCATTAGAATATAACGCCTCCTATCTGAGTATCTCCAGGCACGGCTTGAGAACTACTTTTGCAATTTTTCTTGCAAGCCGACTGGGCAACCGATTGGGCTTTTTCGAGAGGGGGGCTTAAAGAGACCGGTGCCAAAACAAAGCGTTTCTTTGAATGATCGATCAGAAACAAGTCCACAGTTTCAAGTCCCTTCTCCTTACATGAAAGAAAGTTGGCTGCCACATGTCTCTTATTATATGAGTCCCTAAACAGTGTCTCTAGGTTGTAAAATATGTGATTTGTCAGCAGTGATCTGGTTTGTTATCCTTTTGGCTCCAACAGACGTCACAGGGAGGGTTAGTTCCACCCAAGCATTAACTCATATTGTATAAGATCTGTCACCCACCCTCCTGCTTATTTTCTCTCCCTCATTCTCGGTGTTGACTAGATCGGCATCGCTGCCAAATCATGGCATGAACGCACTGTAATGACTTCATTTCTTCCAGCACATGCACACATGCATATCTAGGAAACATTACATACTGGGTGGACTGTCCCTTCTTATTCTGCCTCAGTAAAGTTGAACGTGTGCGAGCACAGACGCACATTAATCCAACTGTACATTAAGAAGCTCATTTGTCCATATGCATCTATGCAGGGACACACACGCCTCCAGGGTGGTGTACTCCAACTGTGTGAGCCAGTGGATGGGCTGATCCCAGATGATCTAAGCAAGACTCTTGTCAGCTCTGGCCAATATCATAGACTGATGTGTGCACACACACACACACATACAGGCAAACACAAAGTTCATGAGCTCATTACTCCCCTCCACACATGGACATAATAAACGGCAGCCTATCTTCCTGCCATAACAATGCATCACTGTTGTGATGCGAATAGTTTTATAGGGTAGATAATCTTTTGTGAACTTTGTATGAAAAGCTCTCTTGCTGGAGTGTTGTCGTGCAGCATTTATATCTGGTGCAAGGCCAGTGGGAGTGTTGCACAAGCCTGTAATACATGTGAACAATGCATCACAGCACAGCTCTTTAGGCTGATTGTGTTGTGGCAAATCTGGCGTGAAGTCAAATATGTAACCCACGGCTTGCTCGCATTTTTTGTTTTACAACAAGCAAGTGATTTATTTCATCACCCCTTGTCTTATCTTACTGTGCCTTGTTTGCTTGCTCTTCTGACTGTATCAAACACTCTGTTTCTTCCATAACTGTTTCCTTTGGGAAAAAAAAAACTAAAGTATCTTTCTTTGCGTTTCTGTAGGACTGCCCTCAGATCGTTCCCTCAACCCAGATCTACATCCCTGTAGGGGTGACAAAGCCGATCACCTTAGCCGCCAAGAACCTGCCCCAGCCTCAGTCGGGACAGAGGAACTACGAGTGCGTCTTCCACATCCAGGGGGTGATCCACAGTGTGCCCGCCCTGCGCTTCAACAGCACCTCCATCCAGTGCCAGAAAACAGCGGTGAGTAAGAACGGATGAGAGATAATCTGGTTGTTTGAATGGACGCCATTAAAGAGAACACAGCATGGGATGGTGGTGGTGTGTTGAAGTGTCATAATAGGAACAAAAGTGAGACGCCAATTTAGGTTGATGGATGCAGACAGTTGGGTAAGGAGAAAGTGATCGATGCCTTTTTGTTTGTACAAAAGAAAGTCAGATGATGTGAAGCGTAGTCGTGAATAAAACTCCTGACTACTGTATAGACTGGACCCCAAGTGATATTTTCAATGTTGTACAAGCTAAAAGCATTTAGCACTATTACTCATCACCTAATCAATGCACCTAGGTAACTAAATCATGATCCCTGTAAGGACATTGACTCGGTCAGGGTTTAAATAATGGCCTCCTACATCTAATGACCACTTTGGATACTAACATGCTCATTGTCCTGATAGATCACCGGCCGCCACTTGGACACTGGCTTGGTCACAATCAATATAAATGACCCACTGCCCATCTTCCCGTATTGAACTGATAGTTGGCAAATAGATATTGACGGCAAGAGTTCACACAGACATTATTTGAATCGAGGCACACTTACAGTATGATGAGCCTTCATTGTGGGGAGATTTCCCCAGGTAGCCTTCGTGCAATGGTTGAAATCATGACAGATCGTCACGGTTCATACGATGCATCGTTTACATCATTTATGTTGAGTGTTAAGCAGCATATCCATGATATCCAGCCATCATAGTTTTGTTCTGTGCTTCTATGATTTGTTATGTATTTGCGGCTGTGGCTTGTAGGGATGAGTGGTGTGTGCTGCCGGATTAAAGTGTTCTCAAGGATGTCTTTTTGCAGAAGTTTTCTAATAAGAGTTGTGTGTGTGTGTGTGTGTGTGTGTGTGTGTGTGTGTGTGTGTGTGGATGATTTACAGATAGGCAGGTTCATGCCTGTTCTGTGTGTTGAAATATGGTGGTGTATATATGTGTGTGTGTGTTTATGAGACTTCAAACTAGCGTGACGGATAAGAGGTAGCTAGCGCTGCGCTTCACTGAGGCTGAAAATGTGAAGAGGAAGTCTGTCTCTGAACCTAGTTGGGAGCGGATTGATCATGTTTACACCTCGACTCTATACCTCTTCCTCTCCCTTTCTCTCTCTGCCTGTAGAGCTCATCTTTCTCTCTGCTTCTCCTCCCCCTCCTTCCGTCTGTCATACTTTCTTCTTGCTGCTGTTCCCTACTTTCCTCCCATACACTCATTTCTGCTGCTTGCCTGTCCCTGTCTATCTAAATATATAATGCAATGCAACAAAGCTGACACGAGATGAGAGCTGCTGTTAATTTTGCTTTAGTTGAGGTTGTCAACGCAACATGTCGCACGTTGAAGAAAATCTTTTAACAGATTAAAATGAAGTAGAAACATCTAGAAGTTGTCATATCTGGCTAATAAGATGTTGCACCTTGAATAACTTTACCACCTCTCTATATGCTACACCTTGTCAAAACAGCCACAAGTATATGCAGTCACATAGAGTCACATATTTGCAGACGCACATATGTAGCGGTCTCTGTTTAGCTGTATAGCTCGCTGGGTAGCCGCTGTGGCACATAGCTCAGCATTTGATTTTGGCCGTATCGACTGGCCGTCTTCAGGTGCTGGCACACGTTAGCAAGTTGTTTGTGAAGGCAGGGCTTATTAGCTAGCGATAGGGTTGTCTCTCCACAGAGATGTCTGTTTATTGACTGTTTATTGTAGCTGCAAGGACAGTGCTAATCAGCTGCAAAGCCCAACCCAAGCCAAAAAGCTGAATTTCTCCATTTGATGTCCAACAGAGCAGACATGCTAGCAGCAATTAGCCTTAGGCTGTCAGCGCTTAGCCCTTGTTAGCAATTAGCCGTGCCAACTTGACAGCGCGCTCAGATATCGATGCAGCGCATGCATCTCGTCTACATGAGGCTGTAGTTAGATTCAGTGGATGAAAAAGGTGCCAGCTGCATGAACTTGCCATTAAGGCATAATTCATCCAAGCCTGAACTTATGAGTGTAATTATGTGTCATGAATTATTGGGATGAGAGTCTTATTATAGCTCTGAAAGCAGTATTTCAAAAGAATGAGACTCTTAAATATTAGTTTATCCGTTTATAGACCTTCATATCTCTACTTTTCATGCGCACCCCTCCATGTTTGTTCCTTCTTTGACAGTGTTCAGCACCAAGTCAATGAATCATGTATGACTCTGCAGTAGAAATAGACTTCATCTATTATGCTGCGTACTTTGCTGCCTCGGTATGTAGGCACACAGCTACGGGGATGGGGGTTAATCAGTGTCTCCGCGTGTGTGCACATGTGCATCCTTCAATATGCCGCAGGCTATGGATCCCAGGATAGCTGTGCATGTGTGTGTTTGGCTATGCAGTTTCATTATACCACTGCATGAACACTGTTGGGGAGGGGCTGGCTAATCAATGGGATACACACAGGGGTGCTAATCCACAGTTTAGCCTTGTGTTTGAGATACACATAAGTGTTTACCACTGTGTCAAACTGACATACACTCACTCACTTGTTGTAGGACAGACGAGGACAAGGGCAGAGACGAGAGAGCTGTGGCGAGAATTTCTATAAAGTAATAATGGAGAGGAGCGGGAAAGAGAGAGGACAGAAAACCTTGAGGTGGAGAGGACAAAGAAAAGGATTAATGCAGAGGTGTAGAGGAAAGGATGGGAAGGAAACGACAGGAAGAGACTTAATACTAGATAGTGTTAACGGCAAAAAATGGAGATGAGAGCAGGCCAGATAGACTTGGGAAATTGGAGCGTAGTAAACAATTTCAGGTGCGATGAATGGAGAGAAGTGAAAAGGAGAGTGATATTGGAGAGAGAGGGGGGGTGAGAGTATGTAAGGGAGAAAATCAGCTCAAAAGTCTCCCCTGAGGCCAACACCGTTTCTTCTCTCTTTCATACAATATCATCACACTTTCCAACAGAAGATAACTATTCACAGGATATTCAACATATCCACCGTCGGATCATGTTTAAACTCTAGTTTCCCTCTATTCCCTTTACAGTGACTGTAAAAACTCAATATTCTTACATAGTATCGCCTAACAGGGGGCTGTCAATAAGATACTGTATATGTGACACACATGATGTACAATAGCGTAACATCAGCTCCATACTAAGCTTGTTGGGTATTGACTGTCCTTATCTGCTTATGGTGTGGGGGGGGAGTCTGTATAAGGTTACTGTACATACCAACTGATCCCGAAGGAGGAAATAGCCAGCGTATCACAAGACATGAGAAAGAATGCAGTATTGGGGAAAGGTTGGTTTTTGCAAGCAGAGACATGAAACAAGTAGGTCAGACAAACAATATCCATGGTGTTGAGATTTTGAAGAATCATGCGTTGTGGAGTAAAGTGTTGAACTTTCCAAATGTTTATATTGTGAAAGATATGGTTTTGTCACACTCTTTCTCTCACTTTTGAAGTTGGGTACTGAGCCAAACGTAATTCAACATATTTGGAACCTGTGAAAGTTAATGAAACAGCCGATTGTCCAAGGTCCTATAGCAAGATAATTGGAGAAAAAACGTTGATCATTTTGTTAAAGGAAAAAGAATCCTCTCCATATTTCCTTGTGCCAAACAAGCCCACATTACCACCGACACATACGGAGCCATCCGCCAGGCCTTATGGTTGCAGTTAACTCCGGTCAGCAGCAACCAAAACAACAAGCTGGTGTCTAAATTGGTTCTTTCCGGTTCTCTGACCCGGCTCAGGCAGCTTCTTAGTGTATATGGGCCAATCAGAGGCTGAGGTGAAGGTGCAAAGGCCAAGAAGATGCTGGGGTGTGGGCTGGGAAGTTGTGCTCTGGGTCATGGCAGCGAACAAACACATTTACACACACAATGCTTGCACACACAAATGACCACACTCTGAGGTCAGTGAGGCTGACTTGGTGCAGCTGGGCGTCGCTCGAAGGCCGAGGTTGAGAGAAAATAATTGATCTGTTCGAGACTTTTCCTCTCTCTGTTCCTTATCTCCCCCTGTTCTTACCTTTTTGCCCATTTGTACTTCGGTGTCTCCATTTTCCTCCTCTCTCTCTCTCCCTCTTTATCCCTCTTTCTAGTTTCTCCCTGGAGGGCAGGAATGAGAGGACAGATAATATCAGCACAGGCCTTACACCATTACCTTATGTCTGATAAACCGCTCGGCCACTCCATCACCCTCTTTCTCTCACTCCTTCACCAGTGAGAATAGAAAAGCAGACACAGGGGCAAGAGGAGAAAATCTAGTTTGGGATACGGTGTGTGTCCGTGTGTTATTCTTCTGTGTGCGGAGAGAGCAGCTGTTTGTTAAAGGAGAAATGGGAAGTATCAGGGGTCCTGATGGCATCCAATTAAGGCAGATAAAATGATGATGAATTGCAGTCAGGCAGCAGAGACGGACGCTCCTGTGTGCACACACACACACACACACACACACACACACACACACACACACACACACACACACACACACACACACACACACACACACACACACAGAAAGATAGAGGATGGGGAAAGCAGCCATACTGATTTGGAGAAGAAAGGGAGAGCAGGGTGAGGAAGCGAAGTAAAAGAAAGACAAGGAAGTTTGGAGGCAGAGATACCAGGAGGGATTAAAAAAGAGACTGATGAGGGAAAGAGGATAGGGTGCAATGAGACCGTGAAGAGGGAGAGTTTGGAGGAGAGAGACGACAAATAATCTCCTTTTCCGATGGGAAATGAAAGAAGGATGGCAGACTAGAAAGACGGACAGATAGATGAATGGACTGATAGACGGAGCAAATAGAGGTCTAGAGAGGAGGTCAAACATCTCAGCAGGGAGAGCGGTTAACGCAAACCACACTGATCTAATAGTGTCACAGACTCCTACGTTACGTGTGTGTGCGTGTGTGAAAGAGAGACATGAAGCACAGTGCTTATGCAAACTTCTCTGACTCTTTTGAAGACTTTCTGGAGGTTATGGGATTTGTTAAAAAGCTGTTACTGACTGTAAAAACTAAAATTATAAATTATACAGAAAGAAAAATGTCATTTTGAATGCACACACACAAATTCACACACGCACACAGTTCTAAAGGTGGCAGAGACGAGGCTAATGAGGGCCTTGGCGCTGGCCGGTGCAGGGTAGGCGCAGCGAAGCATGGTACAGCCTGGTCTGGCATGGCCTGGCACAGCTTAATGAGATATAAACACTAGACCTGCCACCGCAGTCAGCCACAGCACACACTGACACTGTTTTAATTGGCTTGCATACTGTGTGTGTGTGTGTGTGTGTCTGTGTCTGTGTCTGTGTGTGTGTGTGTTCAGCGGATTGAAATGCATGGGAAATTCACTGGAATTTACTTGGGAGAGCTGCAGATTGAGGACCATTCGCTATTCCATTACATTGTTCCCAAATCATGTGATACCACAGACCGCTTGACCCCTTTTACACTTTGTGGCACGACACTTTGTGTTATTATTTAGTGCCTTGTGCATAATCCCCTAAATGTCCACATATACTCGGTAACAGTCTGTTCCAGTTTACAATGAATACTCTTCGATCCATCATCTTATGAATCTGCTGAAAGTGTGGGAAGGAAAAGAGAGAAGGCACTTCCTTGCCCTCTCATTTACTCCTTCATTCTCCACCATCAGCCCCCTCCCTCTCTCCCAGTCATTACCTGTCTCCATCTCTACCTCCTCCTCCTTCCTCTTCATCTCTGTCCCGTCATTGGCTCGCTGCCTCTCCTCCCCTCTGACAGGTGAAGAGCAGAGCTTCCCACGCTCCTGTCCTGGATAAATAAGAATTAATTGCTGCTCAGCTATCAGCATATGTCAGCTCCTCCATCCATCCTCCACCTGACTTTCGTCATCTATTTCTCATCTCCTGTCTTTCTCCTTGTATCTCTGGAATCTGTAACCTTTACTCTAAATCTTCTGTCTCTTATAGCAGTACTCCCACCCTTCAATGTGTGTGTGATGGATTGATGAACAAGAGAAACGGCAAAAATGATTGTATAACAAGAGTCTCGTGCTATTAGACTGATGAGCCGAGAGAAGGTGGTTAAAGCAGAGGGAAGACCTCTGCCTGCCTCCATGTCTCTGTGTCGGACTGCATTTAGGGCCATTTTAAATTCATACATTAGACATTAGCCCGAGTGTGTTTGCATGATAACCTGCAGTGAATGTCTACCATTGATATCAATAATGATTTATAACATATAATATTCCATAAGAGCTTTAACAGTTTGAGTTTTTATTGAATGAATGGCAACATTTTATCAGAATATTTATTGCCCCAACAAAACGATTTGTACAGACTGAATCAGCAGTAACAGTAGCTTTATGAATAAAATAAAATATCACAGATTAAAATAAATGTGCAAGGAGTCGGCGTACATTTGGCCGGAATGCCGTTTTATTTCTGACTTCAATTTGATAGGAAGTTAATAAATGATATTAATCAGGGAGTGTATCTAACACTAGTGATGGGTAGATCTACTGGAAATCTTCTGGCACACAGGACGTGATCCGTCACACCTTTCAGGAGCGGCAGAATCTCTTTGTTTGTAATACAAATACAATAAGTGACCATCCTTTAATTTCTCCTTTTGTTTAAATGTGTGTTGTGTAGCAGAGTGTTACTTTATAGATGGTGCAGCACTGCATTTATGTGTTTAAATGAATAGATGTAGGTGGTTGGTGGCTTGCAGAAAATAAACCCCAGTGGTGGAGTTAGCGAGGGGACAGCAGCCACCAGAAGAATGGCACGAGTTGACAGAGGGGGAAAAGGGCGAGCACATTGAAAATATGGACGTTTTTGCAAACAACCAGAAATCAGGCTTTTGTCCGGGGAGAAGTCTAGTAAGCTTACACTAGCTTAATGCGTAGGCTGGAAAATAAGAAACACTGGCTGTGGCAGCATTATTTTTCCCTCAAGCCAGCACTTTTCTCCCCCTCCCCTCTCTCTTTTTTTTTTCCATCAATGAAGAAAGTATGTGTGTGTTTGTGTGTGTGCGTCCATGAGATAAGCTGGGTAACTGGGTCCGGCCATGTCCTCCAATCCTGTTAGCATTAGCGATTAGCACTGGCTAACAGGCCCCTATTATGAGCGACGGCTGATTCCACGTCGCCTGACCCCACACATACAGTACATACACACATACACACTCGCTAAGCTATAGGAAGGATTACCACTTGATCCTTGATTAGGAAGACGTGTATGTGTGTGTGTGTGTGTGTGTGTACAAGGGTGCTGCTGTGTATACGTTGAGACACACACACACACACACACACACACACACACACACACACACACATACTGTTTGCTGTAGACAAGCTAAACACATTTCACGTGGGCCAACATTCAGTCTGTGTCCTCTACTTTCTCTTTTCCCAATGTGACTTCTGTTAAAACTTTGTCACAAGACTATTTTAAATCTAGAATAATCTAGATTGAAAGATGTGTTTTGTCAGGTGATCATTTTTGATAACTAACGTTGTCGGAGAGACCTTGAAAGAGCTATAGGGAGGGAGGAACAAAGAAGAGAGTAACATACATGCCTTGGGCTAGTTTCATATTTTTAGCCGTCCAGCTTGCACATGCTTTCAAAATGACTAATTATCGGGCTGTGACCCTCACAGAAGGTACCTGATGTTACTTCATACCTGCCTTCCTTCACCCCTCCTTCTACATCCATCTATCCTCAGCCTCCCCTCCTTTAGTTTTCAGTGACAAAGGTTGAGCTGGTTTGCATCAGCAATTTGACTTTTATGTCTTTATTCTTCATTATTCTTTCACACTTTCTGTGATTTATTTGGTCTCCCTCGGCCCATTTTGACTCTCTGAAGTGTCTACTCTTTATTTAACTTAAGACTCTCCCTCACCTTTGTCTCTTTCTCTCTCTGTTGCATCAGTATTTATCATACAGTTTTAATTGTCTGTTCATGTTTGCGTCACATACTAAATAAGTTAAAAAATAAAACGTATCACTAGGAGGAGTGGTTACCATTATTCGATAGTTTGAAATATTGGGATTAATCCACTAAATGTAGAACACAGTGATTTTTGTGGCACTATTTCAATTTGTCTCTCCCCTTCACATATGCAAATTCTGACCTTCTTGAGAGTAACCTGCTTAATGTTTGCATTTTCATATTGGAATCTGCTGTGCAGTGAATAAACCATGGACCACGGTGCATGTGTGTATTCCCTGAACTGTGTATTGTGCAACAATGCTGGTTCAGTATAAAAGTTTAATAAGCCTTTGGTGCAATGAGAGAAGACGAGCTTTGGATCATAACCTAACCTTTCCTATGGCTCAGTCCCCCACCCTCTACTACCCATTAAACACACATACACGCCTCTCCCTAACTAAATATTCATGTTGTTGTTGAGTCAAGGTACATACTAAAGCAGATCCCAGTCTCCCCTCTCAACCTACACCCCCTCTGAGTATGGATGTGCAAACACAGGCGCATACCTGTAACATGGATTTTTGAAAAGGATAGAGAGCAGGCAGTGTTGTTTTAACTGTCAGCCCCTCCGCACCTCTGGCGTGCGTGTGGTGCAGCTTTTCAGCGAGAGGACTTGTCAGGGTGTAAAGCAGGGGTTAAGAGGTCCTCACACATCTATCATCTATTTCTCTATCAGTGGAACTGGCCCCTCTCATGTGATCCAGAGGGGGATCAGACCAATGCTCTGATTGGCCGGTCATCAGAGAAGCGAGGATGGAAGTGGAAGAAAGCTTGACCCTGTGTCCTTTACTGTAGCCCGTCTTCTGTCCTGAGAGGATATAACAGAGCAGCAAGAAAAAACATAGTTAACGACACTGAGATGGAGAAATGGATACAATACACAACTTACCACATACTTGGCAGTACATTTCATGAAGAAAATCATCCTTAAGCTCCTGTTGTCTGATATTACATGTCTCTGGAATGATGGCTGTACTGTGCTGATGTCTGTCCAATTCTGGAAGCTAAAACATGGGAGGTTTGATTGAAGGCTTATGTGTTGTGGAAAAACGACCAACCCATCCAATAAAATAAAAAAAAGCTTCTATTTTGCCCAAATAGCCAAGAAAAACAACAGAAAAATTCCACCTGAGGAACTTGCTCCTGTTTTGGCTTGTGTGGCCTCCTCTGCTGGGAGGGGCTGCCCAACATTTTACATGAGCTGGAATAGTTTTGATTTTGTCATTGTGGCCAAGTAAAACAATTAGCAACCATTTGTCTTAACGAGCAGTCACTTCATTCAATGTTTATGCAAAATATAACTTAATGGAGCTTTATTGCTGCTGCTGCTGATGTTTTGGCTTTGACCACTTCCGACCAGTTTTTAGCCTCTATGCTGTCAAGATAATAGTTGCTAAGTTTGAAACGGCTTGAACGATCGCCAGATACGAAGCTGCTCTGGATAACGGCCCTCGTTTTATTGCTTTGTCTCCCTTTCTTTGTCTCCCTCACCATCTTTATTCCCCTTGCTTCTCTGGCCTTTCAATATCTGGTTTAGCTCATCTATACCATCTGTATTTTCTCCCCTCACTCCTCACCTCTCTCTTTATCTGCTTTTCGTTTTTACCCTTTCTCTCTCTACATCCACATGTTCTCAGTGCAGTGTCCCTGTGCATGTCCTTTTCTTTCCCTCTTCCTTTTCTTCTCTCTCATTGTCCTGCATGCATATACTGTACACACTCAAACACACTCACATGTTCTCTCCATCTCCACCCGGTGAGGAAGTGATCTTGTTCCCAGGCAGACTGGGTGGTCTCCTCGGGGAGAGGGAAAAAGGGAAAGATTGAAGAAGTTCAGATGCTCGGACTTCAGTGGAGAGAAATAATAGCTGACATCAAATACAGTGTTGTTGTGTGAGTGTCTTATCTTCCTGCGCTTTCATGTGCTTTTATTTATCATGTTTTATTTCCTGTATAGACTCTGAGATCCGTCTTTGATGCATTCGCTGGCATCCGTCTCTTGGAAACTGTCCTGTGTGCAGAATGCATATTTATAGTGCAGTTTGCACATGTGTTTCTTTTCTGGACATGTTTGGTATATGCGATAAAGGAATCTGCTCCATATTTCCCTGTTTGTCTGTGGGCGTGCTGGGGGAGACTGACCGACTGAGATTGATGGGGGAGGAGGTTTGTAAAGAGGTAGAGGGAAGGAATAATGAGAGGGAGAGAGAGAAAGAGGAAAAGGAGGGGTTGGAAGGGAGGATTGCGAAAGAGGGTGATGCAGAGGAATGTGTGAAAAGACCAAGGCAGACATGTCAGGGAACAAATTGAAAATGCCAATTTCACTTTAGCCCCCACCAGCTCAGGCGCTTATAGGCCAGCCCCGGCCTCTTATTCCATGTGTAAATGAATGGTGTCCACAGAATAACACACAATCACCTCTCTCTATCCATCTCGCCCTCGCTATTTCTCCTTCCCCCTTGCTGCTGCACCGTCCTCTCTCCACCTCTTTTTCCTCACCACTTCCTTCATCCTTCTTTTCACCAGCTTTTCTTTCTTTTCTTTTGCTCCCTCCTCTCCACTTGTCCTCAGCTCACTCCACCTCTGTCTTCCCAATCCATCAGGCATTCCAAACGTTTTCCAGTCTTTTAACCATCACTTGTCGCTTATCTCCCCTTTTATTCTGCGCTTCTTTTAATGTCGCTTTTCAGATTGTCCTTTTCTTGTCCCTTTCTTTCCCTTCCTATATGACCTTTATATGCTTTAGCATTCATGCCATGTTGTTTGTCCTAAGACACCAGGTCCACTGGCCTTGAAGGAGGAGGCTCATCTGTCACAAAATGATCACGATGATCTAGGGTTAGAACTAACGATCATCAATTCATCGTAAAAATAAATTGTAATAGAAAATGGCCAGAGCCCGAGGTGAGGTCTAATAACACCTTGTTTTTACTGACCAAAACCCAAAGGTATTCAGTTTACCAATATACTGTATATTTCAAAGAGAAGGAGATATTCCTCCCTTTCGAGAAAGTGTTTCCCTAGTTTTGTTTGATAAATTACTGAAAAGATAAATTAATTATCTTTCTGTCGCTCAATTAATCAATTACTCGACTGATTGTTTCAGCTCTTTGAAGATCTAGTTATACTGCAGTGGTGCAATCTAAAGCCAGATACACACACACACACACACACACACACACACACACACACACACACACACACACACACACACACACACACACACACACACACACACACACTGTAACTTTCTGTTAAAGTTTTCTTGTTGGATGTTCTGCAGGCCAGCTCCCAGGTGTTACTCGGGGGTAAAAGTTTCCTCTTCAATAGTTCATGGCTACTAAATAAATCAGAGCACCAAAATGTGCCTGCAAACAGACACAGAAAATAATTCCCCCCTTAAAATAAACTCCAAGAGCAAAGTAGTAGATACATGAAGACATCTTCCTTCATTTGGATATCAGCATCTCCGCCTTTAAGACCCGCTGAATGTAAATCATCCAATCGCAAAAAGTGAAGAATGAATTAATCCGCCATTCACACATTGTGACATTGCTGTGTCCTCTCATTTTCTTATCTTCACTATGCACATTTCTCGGTCCTCAAATACATTCCAATTCACTATTATTACAGATGTCAAGATAAATCTCACATTGGAGTGTGTGATATCACATAGTGGCGAAGTTGTAGCTAGATTCAATCTGTGAGGGCCCCATAGCCTCGGGTTTAGAGCTTTCACATTGGATTTTATCACCACTTCACCAGAAGAGAATAGTCCTGCTATCTCTCAGCCCCGAGGCCTTGGAAGAAAGTGACCATACCAGTGGTAGTGAGATTGACTGGGCACCCTTTGACTGACAGAGGCATTAGGTTAACATGGCCTATCTGGAGTCTTACCAGCTCACTCTCTCGCTATCCAGCATCTGTTTTATGTTGTATCAAAGACGACTAATGAATGGAGTTAATAATGCAGAATGTGTCTCAGATTCATGATGAATGAGTATTTTGAGATGATTGTGTGTTTACCTCAGTGTCTGGCTGCTTTGTATATTTGAGAGGGTGATTTGGGAGGCGATGTAACTTCTAAAGCTGCATTTTATTTGCCGGTGATAATCGTCGTTGATAATTTATTTGTTGGGAGGTTAGGAGGCGTCTCCAAGGAGCTCTTTCTCGGCTATTCCTTCAGTTAACACAGCGCCAGCGCATCGCCGCTTTTGAAGCCTGTTGTCTCATTTATAGCAATTCCATAAAACTGATTATGCCGACGAAGAGTCAATTACATTTCAACTCTTATTAGTTCAGGATGCAAAAATGAAATTAGATGAGAATATTATTGTTGGAGATATATTAGACTTTTCATTCATCACTGGGATGGAATGAGTCATACAGTGATGGGGATTCCAATCTCTTAATCAACTCCGTGCTCTGCCAGGCAGCTGAGGATGTGCTGCGTGTTAAAATCACAATCTCTCATCATTCATTTTTATGGCCCTTCAACTGTGTGAGCACTGCAGGGTATGACATTACTACCAGCCACTAGCTTAACTGAGCTTGCTCTTGGTATTGGCAGATTTTCTTTCTCCTTTACTGATTTATTATTTTATTAAAAGGCTAAGAATGTCTTACAATTATGTTATTGGTGTAAGAAAATAGTGGTTTTAGGTAATGATAAGTGACTATGAATGCTAATGTTTTTTGTCTGTATTTCAGTATACCTACGAGGGCAACGACATCAGCGACCTGCCAGTGGATCTGTCTGTGGTTTGGAACGGAAACTTTGTCATCGACAACCCCTTCAACATCAAAGGTGAGTTAATGTGACATTATCGACACTTATTGGCTTATTATTCTACCTGCATAAGCACATTCTATTAGTTTCACAAAGGGCAGGAGTAGAGAGTATGTTTCAGTGTAAAAGGTGTTTAAATCTCTTCACGTGTCTTAACCTTTAACGGCAGACATTATAGACAATCCATCCCTATTTCAAGCTGAGATGATTTGTCAGTTTTCTTTTTCTTCAGCTAAGTCATGGTTAATACAACATTGCATATAAATAGACTCAGAAACCTGCAGGAACTTATACATACAGTCGTTTTGTGACTTTGAAAAGCTCCAACTGCATAGAAACTCATTTATATTGTGACTAAAATCCCTCGGCCAGCACACCCTTTGCAATTGATACTCTTGGTCTGTAAGGGGCTCTAACACTGTGGTATTTACTGTACATGTATGTGTACTGTGTGCAGGACTGCTGGAATAGTGCACCATTCATTACTTTGATTTTTAATGCATGTGTTGCATCACCATTAAACACTGCAATTTGAAGAATGTGCTTGAAAGTTTGCACTCACACCAGTTTAAGAGAGCACACGTACTGCACAGTAGGTCATTTGTATTCACTGATACATATATTGACTAATAATTATGTCTGTTGAGGCTCTGGTTTTACCCACCAGGCTCTCTTGTCAGTGCTAAGAGGTAGCTGATAAGTTCACAGTAGTAGCAAGTTGACTGATAAAAACAGTGTCATAATGATCAATTGGGACACATTTCCTCCGCAATGGAGCTTTAAATTTGAATCTGTTTTTGCATTATGCAAAGTGTTTTGGCCAATAGTTGCAGTGTTAAGACACACAGCTTTTCAAAACAAAAATCAGTAAAAAAGCAAGATTCATCACATTCAGTGTTGGTTCAGAAGGTATTGTTACTTTTCC